>NC_140954.1:145708622-145806122 GCF_014529385.1 Adiantum capillus-veneris
TCCCCTAGATGGGACGAGCCATTTTATGTTAACCCCAGTGTAGGAAGTGATACACTTGGAGCCGTACTAATGCAGAAGGACCCCCAAACCTCTTTCATGCGTCCTACTACTTCTCTAGTCGCATCATGACCCCATCAGAAAAAGGATTCACCAGGGTAGAGCACATGGTGCTTGCATTGATGTTTTCCACTACAAAGTTCCGCTCTTATCTATTGCCTAGACCCTTTGTAGTTCTAACAATGGAAGAGGTCTTTCCGTATGTGATGAAACACATGGATGTCTCATCTAGAATCTCTAAGTGGCTCATTAGATTACAAGAGTTCGATTACACTATGCAAGTGGAGAAATCCACCAGCGCTAGTCTAGCAGCTATTCTTACTCATTGTCACTATGAGAAGAAGCTAAAGGTTAACACAAAAGGCAAAGGAGTGACACCAATGGTGGAAGTTCCTAAGCTAGAAGGAGATCACTCTCTTTTCTTTGATGGAGCTTACAAAAGAACAGTGGACCAGGTTGTAGTTGGCATCATCATTTTCAATGAGCAAAGGGAAAAGGTATTCTCTATTGGGTAGTTGCTACACTCCCACTCCAACAATGAATCAGAGTACACGGCCCTAATTCTTGGATTAGAACAATAAGTTTTGCAAGGGGTTCAATGCCTAAATGTGTTTGGTGATGCCATGCTCTTGATAAAGCAAATAAATGGCACTTGGATTTGTAAAAATCAGGTTTTGCTCGGCCAATTACGCCAAGTTAAGGAGCTTTTAAGGATGTTGAAGCAGTGCAATTATTTCATGTCTCTAGGGCATAAAATCAAGAATCGGAAGAAAGAATACAAGATGTTCCCATAGGAGCAATCAAACTAAAGCTGCCCCTCTTTCAAGGTAGCGATGCTATGCCTGATATCATTAGCTTCTTAGATAGAGGAGAATGTCCTGAAGGGTATACCAAGGCCAAAAATAATGTCTTGTCCGAAAGGCAACAAGATACCGCCTTATAAAAAACACCTTGTATTGCAAGGGCAAAGACCAGATTCTCAGGCGAGTGCCAATCTCCAGTGAAATCACAGAGGTAATCTCAAGTTTCTATGATGGTGTTTGCGGCGGCCACTTTGCTCCAGAGATTACTAGTAGGAAGATTCTACATGCAGGATTCTCTTTGCCTAGTCTAAACAGGGATGTGCATCATTGGTGTAAAACATGCAAAGCTTGTCAAGTATCCACCAGTGATCGAACACTAACCTATGAGCCACAGACTCCTATCATCTCATATGGCCCATTTGAGAAGTGGGGAATAGATGCAATTGGTCCTTTACCTCAGGTAAAATGTACATTCTAGTTGGTGTAGACTACATGACCTGATGGGCGGAAGTAGCAGCCACCACATGCATTACAACCCAAGAAGTGGCGAAGTTCATATTTGAGCACATCTGTTGCCGCTTTGGCACACCTCTGGAGATAATATGTGATAGAGGTCCAGGTTTCAGAGGCGAGATGGTGGGAGAAGTGATGAAAAAGCTAGGTATCGCACGCCGACACTCCATTCCATACTATCCACAGTGCAATGGTCTAGTAGAAAATGTAAATTGCATGATATGTAAGATCATCTCAAAACAAGTGAATAACCACTTTGGGCCTACCACACGACATTCCGAACATCAATAGGTTTGACCCCTTTCCATCTGGTATATGGAAAGGAGGCCATTCTACCCATTGAGGTACAGATAGACAACTTGCGAGTCATGGCTAGTCAGTTACAACGCCCAATTACCCATCTCCGCAACCACACCTTAGATCTAGAAATGCTTCAGCCTAGATAGGGAAGATGCGATCAACTTATATGCAACGCAAGCAGAATGATGACGACTCACATTCAATCAAGGGCTTAAGGAAAAGGGTCTGAAGAAAGGCATGTTAGTATTGAGATACGATAATAGATTCGACACTAGGAAAGATAAGAAGCTTCAACCCAAATGGGAAGGGCCATTCATCATCAAAAAGCGATACGCCAGTGGCAACTGCAAATTGATGGAAGTAGATGGTCAAATTCACAAGACCAGTCAATGGATGGAGGCTCAAAAGGTACTTTCTAAGGTTTGATCCGGAGTTCATGGTAGATATTCCAGAGAGGGAGAGCCTCCAACTCCGCTGCTAGAGAATCAAAAGCAGAGCTAAGGCATGAATGCCTCTAGCCAGAAGGGGAGGGCTAATGATGGCCGGCTTTCGGAGCCTAGCCGCGGGAACCAACCCCAATCGGGGAGCTCCACAATGCAAGGAAAAAAAAACATTATTGTCTGCAAGGACCACCACTGCTACCCTCTCTCTCCCCCTTGCTCACGCATTCGACCACAGTGCCCCCCCCCCCCCTCCTTGGCATCACCCTCTCCCTCTCCTCCATTATCTCTCTCTCTCTCTCTCTCTCTCTCTCTCTCTCTCTCTCTCTCTCTCTCTCTCTCTCTTCTCTCTCTCTCTCTCTCTCTCTCTCTCTCTCTCTCTCGCTCTGTGTTGGCAGCCCATGTAGGGCGTAGAATATTCAGCTCTCTCCCTCTCTCTCTCTCTCTCAATACACACATTCACACACACACACACACTCACCCTCTCCCCCCCCCCCCCCCCCCCCCCCCCCCCCCCTCTCTCTCTCTCTCTCTCTCTCTCTCTCTCTCTCTCGCTCTCGTTATTTACACACATTAGTGGACTCTCCTACAAACAATTGGCCTAGTGTAAAGAGGAGGGTTTTTTCTACACATACCTAATCACTTCAGATTTGTTTTCCTATGGAATCTAAGGCTTAAAGTAAGTGGCTTTAAAACATCATCCCTCTTTGAATTGTGGTGGGGAGAAGAATATGATGGTCTTCTCCGCTTTGGTGGTGATGGAGAGCGTTTAGCCCGCCGTCTTCGTGGAGCCATCTCCACCGAGGTGGCGGGAGACTCACTTCTTTCTCGTTCCTTCGGTGGAGGCTCTTGAGTTCTCCTTTGGGAAGGAGATACATCATCAAGAAGTAAATTTTTGAGCCCTTCATAAGGATTCTCTTCTTCTTCCCGAATCGGAGAGAGACCTCTTTTGGTAGTCTCACAAGGAGGCTTCCTAGGTGTTCTCTCGTCATGGTGATGAGCTTGGAGAATCCCGTGAGCACGGAGCTGCCGTTGCACTTCCCTTTGGAGAGATGGATTGCCCATGGCTTGTTGAAGCCTAGAAACAAGATAGTTAACAAGCATTGAAGCATCATTAGTAGCTTGCTCATGAGCAAAATCAAAGTTATCAACATTAATTTCACTCTCTTTACTATTGTCAGCCATTCTAACAACTTTTAGGTGTAAACTTTTTAGGTGTACTTTGGCACTTAGAGCCCTAGTTGCTACTCCTCTTTACCCCTTTAGAAAAAGCACTCAAGCTACTGTACCCGCGGCTGGAATACCATTAATTGCAAGGAATAGAAGAGAGGGTCTTTCGACACCAAAATAGCACCAGCTCCTGTCAAGCTTCTAATAGCTCAATAGTGGTTATGCCGTAGGAAAGCCCCGTAGGACTCCACTATTAAGACCATAGCTCTCGACGGTGATGCCCCGTTAACTGCACGAAGGCAGGCGCACTGCAAGGCTGAAAAATCCCTATTCTACTTACTCACGGGCAATTAATAATACCAACCATTTGTAGCTAGCTTGAGGACCTCCCTTCTTGAGCAAGAAAAGAGAAACCTTGAGCTCTGATACCAATGCAACATTTAATGGCCTAATAACTTATGTGTAGCGGAAATTAGCATGAACATAGTGGGCATTTCATTAGAATAGATTCCTAATGAGAATTACAAGAGTGCTTGGGTGGAGAGAGCAACAAAAAGCATAACACCTAGTTAGATAGCATCGACAATACTTTCAAAAGAGAGAGCAATTAAGCTATTGACAACAGTTGAGGACCGGATTTTCATGGAGCCGGTCCCCCCTCCAAAAGGCTTTGTATTATGGTTTCTCCCATCAAGAGAGACATTGTACAATACAATTCTTTGTGTTCCTTCAAGACTAGCTAGGCAATGAAGATGGAAAATTCATGCACTAAGCAAAACACTTAACAAACACAACTTGAATTATCCCCGTTCTCAGACCCAAGACCTCACACACCTTCGAAGATGGTCAGAGCTAGCAGGGTATGAGAGTAGAGTGAGAGGAAGAAGGAGTATCTTACGAGAAAGATTTACATCTCCTCACATAATCACTCATATGTAGCATAGCTTAGCTTGGTAATTAGCTTGGTAGAGGAGATGAGCATGCATTGAAGCTTGGCTCTTGGTTGGATTTGCATCCACATGCCAAGAGAGTGTTGATGTAGGCTTCTATCTCACAAGCTTGGAGTAGGTGATGAGTTCTCCATTAAAGCTTGGGAAGAGATAGTCTTCTCTTTCTTCACACATGAGCTTGTGTGAGTGTGTGTGTGATAATGCCTTGCAAAAATCAGCCCCCCCTCTCTCTCTTGGGAGAGCCCTCTTGCTAATTCCTCTTGCTGAAGCCTCATTGGCCCTCCCCAAGTCAAGCCAATTACAATTAAGCAGCATAAGTGATAGCCTTCTGACATGTGTCCCCCTTTCCCCTTTTGTGAGAGCTTTAGGTAATTAAATAATTAAACTAAACTCTCATTGGACCCCTTTGCCTCCTGGCCAATAGGAACCAGGCAAGTCGTTGGGCTCCTGAATGCTCATTGGACCCCTTGGGAGACTGCCCAATAGTCTTCTAGGAGACTTAATTCTCATTGGTTTCTTTTATTAAATGTTTTTAAATTAATTAAACTAGATTTACTCTAGCTTAATTCTCATTGGTCCACTTCAAGGGTCTTCCAATAGGAATTGGGCACACCTTGTGGGCATCTGGCCTAGGGAGCTGACATGTTTCCCTAATTCCCTTTGTGAAAAGGGAGCCTGTGTATGTGTGTGTGTGTGTGTGGCTTTCTCTCTCATCCCCTACCTTTAGGGCTCGCCCCCTCCCATGTAGGGATGTGCAAAGACTTTTAGGACACACACAAAGCATCCAATTTTCCCTAGGGTTGACCTTTGGACACAACCTTAGCATTTTGGAAGTCTTAATGGGCTGAACCTTAGGGTCTTTTTAGCCCAACTTATATGGTGTGCTTGTTTGCTTTGATTTACCTACAACCAGGGACTGGTTACTGGTTGGTATTGGTTATCTGGCTAAGATCTGACAATTTTCATGCATAAATTATTCTAATTCATCTGGCTCTTAGGGGTACTACCTTAAAATGTATGCAGACTATATACATACATACTCTAGTTGACATGAATTCATACCGACACTGATCTGGTTTTTTTAGTAGTTTTTCTAAAAGCCTGGTGGCATTACTGGTTTTTAACATGGAAACTGTTGAAAATTTGATGTTTCTTTACATTAAATTTGATACTCATGGTGAGTATAGTGGCATTGCTTGTTATGCTGTCAAAATCTAAATTTGGGATGTTGCAGTTGTTTATCTGGGTATGATACATTCAATTTGCAAAAAATTTGAAACATTGGTGCTCTGGCTCTGGCTGGCACTTCTCTGACACTTGTCTTACTCTAGCAATTTCTTCTCTAAATTGTTGCTAGATCCTTTTACTGGCCTCTATGGTTTTGCAGAATTAAAACATGGTTTGGTTTTTTCCTAGTTTGGCTTCATACATAAACTAGTTTTTTTTATAAAAGCATTGGCTTAGATTCTGATCTGACCTTGTGAAGTACTAATCTGGCCTTTTCTTGCTCTACTACCTGTGTATGGTATGATATGGGGGAGGCTACTTGCATTGACAAATAATTGAACCTTCAGCTTGTTACTTAGTTTATTAGCTTAAAACTAGTTCTTTTTTTACTACATCTGGTTGGCCAGCTCTGGCTCTGGCTGGCACTTCTCGGTGGGGTTATTGGTTTGCTTTACCTACTCCTTGACTGCTGATTACTGGTTGGCCTTTTTGGGTCTTGGATATCTAGCTTATATTCGAATCTTTTTACAATTAGTTCATCTTTTTGATGGCACTTTACTACCTAGTTTTGGTACACTACGTAGTCGAAGTTTTTGGAATATCTATCTTTCTTCAAATCTAGGCAGATCTACTCACTTGGTTTAGCTGAAATAAAATATTGAATTTTGGCCTTGACACTAAATCGGTTGGAATTCTTCAAAATGGACAAATGTACTTCGGGCCTGCTCACTGAGCTCTAGAAAAAAACTATTTAATTACTTTCGTTGTTTTCTCATGCAATGTTTAGCTAAAAGAATACTTTGAATAATATGGTGCAGACGACTTCCTTTCACAAGTAAACAATTGTTTTAAAGAAGAAATATTATATAAAGCAATTTTGGTTGATTTACCTTGAAATGCAAAAAAAACTTGAGATATTATCTACTCTAAATATACAGGACAATAGCTAGTCTAATAATTTTTAAGGTGGACATGGATAACAACTGATAGGTTCTTTGAAGCTTGCCATACGTAGCCAAGTCTAACATATCTGTTGTCTTGACTATACGGATGCAGGTGAGAATTCTATCTTGGCTTCAAGAGGTTTAGCTTGCTGCAGTCCGACTTTGGAAACATTTAATGATGCAATTGGGATAGTTTTTGATACCTTTGTACAAATTCCTTTGGAATGATACTTCATTCTTACTATGTTGTACAGTTATGATTCAAAGACTGAATTGTTTCTGTACTTACCTTTGCCTTGACATCTTTAGCCAGTCGTCTTTTTGAACATCTTGTTCATTGGTGTGTTATTTATCCAAGTTAAACAGCTACACACGCACGTTGTCGTGCAGCTCCGCTCCCATGCTAAGAAAGATGCCAAAAAAATACACATCAAACTTATTTGAAACCTACTTGATTAATGGTCAGTGATGAGGGCTTGTGAATAGGCCAAGCTTAATGATTAATGTATGCCAAATGCGGCTTAAAAGGGCCAACGGATGCCTCAATGATGCCAAAAATGAGTATTCTTGAAGTGACCATAAGTGGGAGATTATGATCTAGAACTGCAGCGCTTGAAGTTCTCTACCAGCCTGTCTTTACGGCTCGTCGATAGGAGCTACTGTGAAGAAGTTATGGCAGTTTAAAGTTCAAGTCGATTGCAGATCCGTACCGGATTGGGCAACCGCAGCTGAGGTGACAGCATTGAAATGAATGCACGGGCCTGAAGAGCTCACTTTGTGGAGCGCATCAGTCTTTTCAGATCAACGATCAACGTTCCGATTGCCAAGTTATTGGCCGTAATTATTCATCGGGGGTCGGTTCTGTACCAATCTGGTTGGGCTCGGCCAGAGTGCTAACTGGGAATTTTTGAGCTTTATCCAGGTTTTGGAATGCAATGATTGCGGGGAAAAGTCAATGTGGCTGCGACATGCTGGAGAAAAATGAGGTGCCAAGCATTGCCTTGGCTGACATTTATGCCAATTGTGGTGACCTTACAATGGCTATGGCTGCCCAATAGAGAAAAATAATATGCTTGGCATTGCTTTTGTCAGTATGTATGCCAATCTTAGAAACCTAGATTGTGCATGCCTGGTCTTCAAGAAACTTATGCACCGACGAGATGTTGTTAGCTGGAGCACATTAATACAAGCTTACATGGAGCATGGATATTCCTTTGAGATAGTCGGTATGTATGCAAAAAGGGGTGTACCGAAGATGTTATGCTTGTCAATACCTTGGCCGAGATGTATGCCATGCGTGGTGCCTGAGTGTGGTGCCCAAAGCCCATAACCTTATGTCTAGGCCGCCCGCTTATGGCGAGGCCGCCCACTTAAACTAAGGCCACCCATTATAAAGGAGGTATGAACAAAAGAAAAGAAAGAAAAAGTTTCATGGCGGGCAAGCAGGCAGCGAGCAACACCGCATGGGAGGAAAAACAGCTCATAGGGAGCTCGGGGGGGCATCGTACAAGCATACTCATGAAACGGGAAAGCATCCGCAGCCCAGGGCGAACAGTTTCGGCGCCTGTCCCGCCTATTTCCATGCTAGCCAAACCCCGACCCTGCCACGTCATCGATGCCGTTTATACAACGACGAGAACGTCGTTGCATAATTAGTAAAAAAGTTTTTAGGGCAACTAAGGAGGGAGAGTTGAACGAGGGCAAGCTTGGCAAAGGGATTCGAAAGGAAGGCAAGAAGGGGAGAGGGCTCGGAGCTAGGAGCCAGTTGGCAAAGCTCTTTCTCTCTCCGTCTCGAGCTTGAACAGGAAGGCAAAGCTCTTTCTCTCTCCCTCTCGAGCATGAACAAGAAGCAAGCCAAGACGAGAAGAGGATTACAAGTAAAAGCAGAGCTTGTTTAGTGCAAGCCAGGTTTGAGAAGAGTCTTGTCGAGGCAAGCAAGCGAAGCCTGAGCAAGCTTGTCGAGGCAAGCAAGCAAAGAGAAGCTTGTCGAGGTTAAATTGAGCAAGCAAGGCGTGAAGTGATTAGAGCAAATCAAGGTCGAGAAGAGTTTGTCGAGGCTTGAGCAAGCCAAGGCTTGGTCGAATCGAGGTCGAAGCGAGTAAGCTTGAGAAGGCGATCTTGTCTTGAACCAAAGCAAGAGAAGAAAGCAGGAGAAGGCATGCACGGCAAACAAAGCAAGGTAAGAAGCAGGAGGAAGTTACAATTAGAGAATGGCAATTAAGCCGGTCCAAAGCATTGACAATCAAAGCAGATAAAGCGACATAGGAAAATTTCCTTCACCATCATCAGTTCAAAGTTGATTAAGCATTTTGTTAAGTTCGGTGTCGTTAACGGCCCGGTTAATCCTGTAAAAACGGGAGCTTAAACTCCTAGTTAGCAGATGATCCAAGTGACGACGCTGTTAACAGCCCGCCTTGGCTAAGGATTAAGTTGTACTCAATGCATTAATTGATTAATTGATGATTTTGGTGATTCTCACAGTCAGTTGCATCAGTTGTTCTTGTTCTCTCTCCTTCACACCTCCCACAGCCAGAGGCCCAACGCCTGCCCGGATCACGTAGCGAACACATATCCCCCGACATCTTTGGTGAACCCGACGTGAAATGAGCCAGGGTGGAAGGTAAAGATGGAGAATTTAGAGCAGATGATGAAGATGATTGTAGAGCTAAGTGCAAGCGGTTTTGATAATAAGTCAATAGTTCCAGATTTTTCAAAGATGCTTCAATTGGTTCAAGGGTCTCTGCTTGAAATGGAGACCGCAAAGAAGAAAAATCAAATGGATGAAGCTTTGGATGCAGCTTTAGATGCAGTATACGACGAGAGATGACTCTTTGATGGATACGATCTAGAGGGATACCTAGAGTGCTACGAGCTGGAGACCAAGGTAAGAGGGATACCAGAAGAATTGATGATCAAATCTTTTGAGCAGTTAGTGAGTTCAGATGTGAAGGAGCAATTACAAGAAGTTACCAAAGCTTGCAACGATGATTGGGAGTATTTCAAAGAAGCTATTGTGCAAGTACGTTATGAGCAGTATGAAATCTATCAAGAACAGACTTCAAGTCTACAAGATTCAGTTATAGATGATACTTTTGCTACTGAACCAGAACTAGAGCAAAATTTTTCTGGTGCAGATTCTACCATAGAGGTAATTGAAGATACTGATACAGGTTTTGGCAAAGAGTTAATTAATGATACATATGTTATAGGTCAAAGCAGGGCTGCTGTCGAGAGCAGCAGGACCATGGATTTTGGTATACCAGATTTATTGAATTTGAATGTATCAAATTTTGATGACTTGACTAAGCAAGAGTATGTGCTTGAAGATTTGCAAATTGTTGATTCAGAGGGGGTGCAGACTCCTTCATTGACAAGTTGTTGTGATGTCGAGCTACTAAAGTGGGAACCTGAACTTGAATGTGATAATGATGAATCAGAGGGGGTGCAGACTCCTTTGAAAAGTTTCTGTGACCTAGAACTACCGATCTGGCATACTGATCCTGAATTTGATGATGGTGATTTAGAGAGGGAGCAAACTTCTTCTCTATCGAGAATTTGTGACACAAGGCTCACACTATGGCAGAATGATCATGAAATTGATGATGCTGATTCAGAGGGGATGCATAGTGAAGTGCAATCTCTTGATGTTGAATATGATTGGTTTCATTGTGCCGACGATACAGACAAGGGAGTAGATGAAATTTTCAATGTGCATGCTGAACTTTGTGCTACAGAAGTGCAAAGATATTTGGATGAGGGTGAAAGACTGGAAGAGCAATTTACTACAGATGCATTTAGTATGCATGTCACATGTGGAAATCTTAGTTTACAGCAACCTGAGATGTGCAAGATGGAGGAACCTTCTGAAGCAGTGGACCTGGACCTTATGTGCTTACTCGATGACGCTTTGGAAGGGTTCTCAAACACAGATGCTAAGGATACCAATCAATCTAGATTCATGCATGAGCTAGTTTGTTCAGATTCAACAGATGATGAACTTATGCAGTTGTTAGATGATGCACTACTTGATTTTGAGACTCTACGAGATAGAGGATTGTTTTCTGATGCATCTTTTGAGCCTAATGAAGAGAGTTTTACCAGAGACTTGATGTATTCAGATATGCATGATTGGGATTCCAATACTAGCGAGAGTGAAGGTGGACTGCCAATGCTTTTAACTGTGATTGATGATCGACAATTGAATGAGCCAGTTGCACAGGGAATATGGCACTATCTGATGCTACCTGATGCTATATGGAATCTGATGTTACCTTATGATGTAGGGGATTTTGAGCAAGCTTTTGACCCAGGAGGTGACAGATATATGCATGGTCCTGGGCAATGGACTTATATGCCATATGATCCAGGCGGTTTGTATGAAGATTTGTGGGTTAATTTATGTTTATGCTTTATTGATTGGAGATTATTGTATTTTCCCTATGATCCTGGAGGATGGTGAATTTTTTTTAAAGGAATGCTCATAGTGGGACAAATGATTGGGTTCCCGTTTGATCCTGGGGGCTACTAAAGTGCAAGTTGCTGATTTGAAGAGTACCAGTTATTTGTTGTAGCAGGTTGCATGGTACAAGATTTTGTTTTCTAGATTATGCTAAGTTAGAAGAGTTTTGGTATGCAGTCAATAAGTTTACATGGCTGGCTTCCATATAACTTCTTTAGATAATTGATGAAGTACCTTCACATCTTTTGAGTTCGTTCTGCCACCAGAACTTGAGGTAAAGGACTTGGCGGCTATTCCGTGTGCATATAGAGTAAGGCATGCTTGAGCTTGACAGGGTTTCTTAAAGAGAGCTTAATGGACAAGCCGTGTGCATCATTAACTGGAGCACTTGAGTCTCGCGGGGTTCACTAAACAAGTTATCCATGATTGAATGCTTTGAAGATACGACAAATACAGTTCACAGATTTTTGATGGGCAACTACCTAATGATTAAGCTAGAACATTGATGATAGGTTATTAGCCTTATATTCTACTAATTATGTGAGTATGATGATGGCAAGAGCTTAAGGTACCTAAAGCAGATGTAGATTGAAGTGCTGTTGGCACAGACCGGAGGCTGTGCAGGTTCAGAGGGGGTGGATGTCATGCAGCTCCGCTCCCATGCTAAGAAAGATGCCAAAAAAATACACATCAAACTTATTTGAAACCTACTTGATTAATGGTCAGTGATGAGGGCTTGTTAACAGGCCAAGCCTAATGATTAATGTATGCCAGATGCGGCTTAAAAGGGCCAACAGATGCCTCAATGATGCCAAAAATGAGTATTCTTGAAGTGACCATAAGTGGGAGATTATGATCTAGAACCGCAGTGCTTGAAGTGCTCTAACGGCCTGTCTTTACGGCTCGTCGATAAGAGCTACAGTGAAGAAGTTATGGCAGTTTAAAGTTCAAGTCGATTGCAGATCCGTACCAGATTGGGCAACCGTAGCTGAGGTGATAGAATTGAAATGAATGCACGGGCCTGAAGAGCTCACTTTGTGGAGCGCGTCGGTCTTTTCAGATCAACGATCAGTGATCAGCGTTCCGGTTGCCAAGTTATTGGCCCCGTTAAATATTCACCGGGGGCCGGTTATGTACCAATCTGGTCAGGCTCGGTCAGAGTGCTAACTGGGAATTTTTGAGCTTTATCCAGGTTTTGGAATGCAATGATTGCGGGGAAAGTCAACGTGGCCGCGGCATGCTGGAGAAAATGAGGTGCCAGGCATTGCCTTGGCCGACATTTATGCCAATTGTGGTGCCCTTACAATGGCTATGGCCGCCCAATAGAGAAAAATAATATGCTTGGCATTTCTTTAGTCAGTACGTATGCCAATCTTAGAAACCTAGATTGTGCATGCCTGGTCTTCAAGAAACTTATGCACCGACGAGATGTTGTCCGCTGGAGCACATTAATACAAGCTTACATGGAGCATGGATATTCCTTTGAGGCAGTCGGTATGTATGCAAAAAGGGGTGTACCGAATATGTTATGCTTGTCAATACCTTGGCCGAGATGTATGCCATGCGTGGTGCCTCAGTGTGGTGCCCAAAGCCCATAACCTTATGGCTAGGCCGCCCGCTTATGGCGAGGCCGCCCACTTAAACTAAGGCCGCCCATTATAAAGGAGGTATGAACAAAAGAAAAGAAAGAAAAAGTTTCATGGCGGGCAAGCAGGCAGCGAGTAGCGCCGCATGGGAGGAAAAACATCTCATAGCGAGCTCGGGGGGGCATCGTACAAGCATACTCATGAAACGGGAAAGCATCCGTAGCCTAGGGCGAATAGTTTCGGCGCCAGTCCCACCTATTTCCATGCTGGCCAAACCCCGACCCTGCCACGTCATCGGTGCTGTTCCCACAATGACGGCACCGTCGTTGCATAGTTAGTAAAAAAGTTTTTAGGGCAACTAAGGAGGGAGAGTTGAACGAGGGCAAGCTTGGCAAAGGGATTCGAAAGGAAGGCAAGAAGGGGAGAGGGCTCGGAGCTAGGAGCCGATTGGTAAAGCTCTTTCTCTCTCCGTCTCGAGCTTGAACAGGAAGGCAAAGCTCTTTCTCTCTCCCTCTCGAGCATGAACAAGAAGCAAGCCAAGACGAGAAGAGGATTACAAGTAAAAGCAGAGCTTGGTTAGTGCAAGCCAGGTTCGAGAAGAGTCTTGTCGAGGAAAGCAAGCGAAGCCTGAGCAAGAGGGTAAGCTTGTCGAGGCAAGCAAGCAAAGAGAAGCTTGTCGAGGTTAAATTGAGCAAGCAAGGCGTGAAGTGATTAGAGCAAATCAAGGTCGAGAAGAGTTTGTCGAGGCTTGAGCAAGCCAAGGCTTGGTCGAATCGAGGTCAAAGGGAGTAAGCTTGAGAAGGTGATCTTGGTCTTGAACCAAAGCAAGAGAAGAAAGCAGGAGAAGGAATGCACGGCAAACAAAGCAAGGTAAGAAGCAGGAGGAAGTTACAACTAGAGAAGAGCAATTAAGCCGGTCCAAAGCATTGACAATCAAAGCAGATAAAGCGACATAGGAAAATTTCCGTCACCATCATCAGTCCAAAGTTGATTAAGCATTTTGTTAAGTCCGGTGTCGTTTTAACAGCCCGGTTAATCCTGTAAAAACGGGAGCTTAAACTCCTAGTTAGCAGATGATCCAAGTGACGGCGCTGTTAACAGCCCGCCTTGGCTAAGGATTAAGTTGTACTCAATGCATTAATTGATTAATTGATGATTCCGGTGATTGTCAGAGTCAGTTGCATCAATTGTTCTTGTTCTCTCTCTTTCACACCTCCCACAGCCAGAGGCCCGGTGCTTGCTGGCTCACGTACCGAACACATATCCCCTGACAACGTTCAAGTCAAGGAGGAGCTTTGATTTTCTTTCGGCGATTTCATCGAAGGGGGTTTATTGCGCTTGTCCTTGGAATGTCAACCTAATGGGCAACCGCGCTACAATCGAAGGTAAACAACCCCCCCCCCCCCCCCCCCCTTTCCCTATTGTATTCTACTCCACAAACACACGCATAGCACGCGCACATACACACACACACGCACACACACACACACACACACACACACACACACACACACATACATGCATAAATGAAAAAACAAAATGAGAAAGATAGAGATAGAGAGACATACCTCGTTCATTTGATATAGGTTGCGTTGTGACATAGATGAAATCTCTTTGTGTGTGGTAGATTTGCGAGATTTGTTTGTAAATGTTAGATTTGTTAGAATCTCTTCGTGTTAGACTTGTTGCAAATGAATGTGCAAAATGGATTTGTTAGGAAAAGGATTATGAGAGAGATAGGAAAGAGGGAAAAATTGATGAAGAGAGAGAGAGAGAGAGAGAGAGAGAGAGAGAGAGAGAGAGAGAGAGAGAGAGAGTGAGAGAGATTTTATTATTGTTCTCGGAGGTCAAATATGACCTATGGGACCAAAGTTACATGTGATGTAGTATGTGTATGGCTGATGAGTGACTCTCGATGCTCCAAAATTGTGGTGATGAGATTCGCAATGGAGAACTCACACTGTGGCTGGGAGAAGAAAGTGTGTAGGTCTAAGTTATGGCTGAAAATGTGAGAGAAGCAAGTTTGGATGTGACCAAAAGCTGAGCACTCTAGTAGTGTGTCGTACTCAAACTCTCGAACTTGCAAAGAGCATAATGTGCACAATCGATTTGACTCTTCTCCATTGGCCCAACGCCCTATCTCGCATCAAAGGAAATGGGAGCTAAGCCGAATGGCTGCGATAGTGCGTATCATCGGCAAGGTGATAGATTCAAGCATGTAAGTGTGAGTACGGTTTCCTCTTTCAGCGAAGAACATGGTTTTGTAGTTGGGGGCATTATGGGTGGTGTAATGTATGAAGCATGACCCATTGGATTTCTCCCAAGCTGTAATACATTGGCATTGTAGAAAAGCTTCATTCACTTGGGAGTCAATTGAAGCATCATGTAGCAAGTATAATGCATCCCATCTCCCAAACCACTTCTTTATGTCTTGCATCCATCCCGTGCTCAAGATCTTGCTTTTATGCATCTTTTGAACTTCTTTGCTTGCTTCCCATGCAATTGTAGGAAATCGATGTGAGGGGGTTTGACGCATCTCTATCATGTACTCCACAACCCTTTCCATGCCCATAACCTCAATTGGAAGAGATCCAGACTCAAGAAGTAGGAGCATATATGGTGTTTTTGTCTTAAGTTGGAGAAAGTTTGTAAGAAAACGCTTTTGGACATTCTCAAACTCTTTCCAAGTAAACTTTGAGATGCTCTCGCCCCACACTTCAACTCCATAAAGAAGAACCAATGTCACCAATGCATCAAAAAGATACTTCTTGAGAACCCAACACTTGATGTTTCCTGCATTACACATGTTCTCAAATGCATAATATGCTCTCTTTCTCGCTTCCAAATGATGAATAACACATTCATGCCACTTGTGATTGGACGGAACCTCAAGGCCAAGGTACTTAAATCTCTCAATAACTTCAAGAGTCTCATTGTTGTACACAATGCATGGCTTCTCCTTATGGTTGGTTTTCACAAGGATAACCTTTGTTTTGGATTCATTTACAATCAGTCCACTATGTAAGCAAAAGTTCTCAAGGACAACCATAAGCTTTTGTGCATCTCCTAGAGAGTGTGCTAGAAGCACTACATCATCCGCATACAACAAAAGCATGATTACCGCGTCACAAATAGTGACCTCTTCAATGCCTTCTTCTTGCATAAAGTCAAGTACCATTTGTTCCAATTGATCGATGCATAGACCAAAGAGAGTTGGTGACATCCTTGTTTAACCCCAATAGTGCTTACAAATTTTTTTGAAATTTCTCTTCCCATGTGCAATTGACAAATCACCTTATCATAAATTCAAGAAACTGCAAGCATAAACTCAGTTGCCACTTGGAGTTTTTCCATCCTTCTCCACAAATTGTTACGTGGAATCATATCAAAGGCTTTCTTAAAGTCCACAAAACAACAATACAATTGCTTTCCTTTCAACTGACTTCCTCCATGAGAACATGAAGAGTGACAAGATGATCAATGGTGCTATGGCATCGACCAAAACCCGCTTGTCCCTTTGTACGCTTGTCATTCTCTTTAGCCCAATCACTCAATATCATCTCCATTATGCACCCAAACAACTTTGCCATAAGAGACCGAATCATTATAGTCCGGTAGTTGTTTACATTCTTTACATCCCCTCCTTTATGCAAAGGATTAACCCAATTAGTACAACAATAATAAGGCATACCATGTTGAAGTGCAAGGTTGAACATATCACACATCCACTCATGGGTAAAATCTCCCGTCCATTTGATCATCTCCGGCTTGATACCTTGAAGATCTCCCCCTTTGCGAGTGGTCAACTTTTCAAAGCCCACCGCATACATCCTCAATAGTAAAAAAAGAGGGCATACATGGGAGTGAACCATAGAATGACATTTTTTCAGCATTTGCTTGCTCATATAATTGCCTACAATGTTTGTACATATCCACAAGACTCAAGTTGTCAAAATTCTCAACCCGCTTGCCCCTCAAGTTTCTCCAAAATCTTCCACATGCATGTGCCTTTTCTTGGACTTGAAAAAGCTGTTGCTTTACTTTCCATTTTCTTCTCTTTTTTTGAATCAATGCCTTGTATGTATGCAAATGACTTTGATAGTTGTCATTGTCTATAGTTGCATCAAGATTTATCAAGGACTTTTGAGCATCTTGACATTCTTTATTAAACCACCTTTTGCGTGATCTATCTTTGTTGATACGATGGAGATGCTTTATGGAAAATCATTCTTCGGCACAAGAACAAATAGCTTTCTTGAAAGCTTCCCATTTAGTTTCCAATGGTGCATGATATTGAAGCTTTGTCATCCATAATTTTTGCTCAACCATTTCAATGTAAATCCGTTTGAAATCCATACATAGTGATAATTTCTTTTTCCTTTGGCTGAGATTATCATGCTCAGTTACTTCTCCACATGAAAGGTGAATACATAAGGTGTGATGGTCGGATTCCAGGGTCCATTGGCTAAACATAATGCGATACGTGATGGCTTCGGAGAGTAGTATATAGTCAATCACACTGTCCCCATTATGTCTCATACATGTAAATCCATTGGTTCCACTCCACAAAGATACACCATTGGCAATGAGCATACCCGTGCTATTACACATGTGTAAAAGTAACTTTCCATAGTGATCCGGCTCTTTCTCATCCATTGAAGTACGGTCATACAAGTGAACTTCCTCCAACTCCCTTGAAATGTATGGCATATCAAATTGTTGAGTATCATGTTGCAATGTTTTTGTGCGAGCATTCATATCCCCAAATATAATAACATCACCTTCAACTTTGAAACAAGCAATGTCCTCTTCTAAATAAAAAAATGGCCGATCTCTATCCATTCAAGCATAAAAGGGAGAATCATGATGAGGAATGTAGCAACCGGCTACAAAAATGGGTGCTCTTTTTGGTGTCATAATTTTCAGCCATACATAATGTTTGTACTTGTCATCTTTCACAATTGATACAAAATCTTCCAATCCTTTCTTTAAACATACATGCTACCCCTCTTTGTCCTCTTCCTTGCTTGAGATTCTTTGACCACATCAATGAATGTACAGTGTAATCCTCCAAGCCGTTAATCCTTTGTGTATCGTGCGTCCAAGTTTCAACAAGAAGTACAACATTGGCTTTGCTTGTTAGTTCATCAATGCCAACCCCCACATTCCATGGGTATCCATTACAATTCCAAAGCATATTTTCAATTGTAACTCGGTCTCATAGGTCGCACATCCCTATTTGCTTGAGGGACTTGCCTCCTCCTTGGGCACATTTTCTTCATGAGAGATCTCCTTGTTTTTATTATTCTTTTCCTCATATGCCTTACAACGCAAATTTTGTTCCTTAATAGTGCAATCACATACAAACCATTTTGTATCCCTCAAATAGATCCAACTATTATCAATGATAATCTTTTGCTTGGTCTCATCCGGCATGGTACATACAATTGGCCATTCTCCCGAGCGAGGAGCTCCTTGCTTCCTATTAGCAGCAAGCTAACTCGGACACCATTTTTTGGAGCTCTCATTGTAAAAATATCTATTATTTTGATGCATCGAGAATATTGTAACTCTTACTTTCCAGATAAACTTTGTAATTGATGAGCCGGGGCTACAAGCCTCTAGATTGTATCAACCTATCTTTCGTTAGAGCTCCTAGATTATTAGTTTTGACCACCAAAAACCTTGGCTAAGGTATAAAAGCTAATTTTTGTAAGTTTTTTATAAGTTTTGGATAATAGAAACACAGCGTGAGCTAACGACGCTTACTTCTCTCCTTCTCGCGCTTTCCACTCCCTCCCCGGTTGTCACATAGCAGTCGCGTATGTTGCATTGCAATCGTAGGTAAGAGCTCTACGCATTGATGTAAACATTTCACGGTATTCCGTAGCTTTTGGCTTCATCGACGCGTGGCCTAATTTCATCATAAGTAGAAATTCAAGCTTAAAAATAAAAACTAAATATAGGCGGGATATTGGAGCATCATTGCTAAGCATTTAGATGCATTCTAGGTCAAAAACAACTAGGTCAAAAACTCACTGCTTTTAATAATCGCGATTTTTGCGCTTGACCTAAAGTGAGATTTGAGACCATAAGCATGTGTGCTTAGGTCTTATAAACATATCCTAGAAGTTTTGTAACGTTTGGATGTCGTTTGATGTTGTAATGGATGTCATTTGTTTATCAATGAGCGATTAGCTTTTGGTGATTTCAGTCATTTGAGTGTAGCTTGAGTTAGATGCGAGTTGTCTGTTGTTTTCCAAGAGATTGACAACCTCTTGTAGCCTCTATGCACTATTCGAGTCAGATTCGTCCCATGGATTGACAATTATAATCGTGGTTCTCGCTATGTCTGCAATAAGATAGGAGTAAGGTTAGACACCCGTCCCACATTTGGCGCTGTTGCCGGGGATCGAAGAGACCTAAATTAGGGAAAAACACGAGCGTCTTGTGAAGTTATCCTTTAACTTCCTCTAGGATCTCCTAGAGTCAAAACTTTCTTCTTAAAAACTGCATAGCTTAAGATTGTTGTCTTATGCTGTATAGAGGTAGCTTGGAAGTAAGTCGTACTTCCTAAGTACCTTTAGGATTGTAGGATTGTAGAATTAGATTAGGATATTGAGAATGGTTGATGGACAAGACAAATCTTAAGATCAAGGCTAAGAAAACCATAAAACACAAGAAAATGAGTGTTTGTAGATACTTTCCACAACCCCATTGCAGAAGAACCTAGGAGTAGGATAAGTAGAATCCGAGCTGTAGATATGGAATTTTGCAACTTCACATAACAACTCACAAAAAATTCTTTTGGAGAGAGCAATGTTCTGAGATAGCACCAGAAGACTATCAACCGCTGAATCCGGTTGGAGAGTATTCTTTAAAAGTTGTAAGAACCAGTGGTGGGTAAGCTCAAGGATACATTGAGGTAAAAATTTCAAGAGTTTGCAATGTTAGCAGCAAGCTAACACGGATACCACGAATATCATTTTTTGGAGCTCTCATTGTGAAACACTTATTATCTTTGATAAATCGAGAATATTGTAACTTCTATTTTTTGGATAAACCTTGTAATTGATGAGCCGGGGCTACAAGCTTCCAGATTGTATTGATAGGCGACTTTTGAAAATCAAAGAAAAAGAAGAAAAAAAAAACTTATTTTTCCTGTGTTGGAGCCTTGGCAACACTGTTGGAAGGCTCGGCACCGCCTGGTCAATCCTCCCAACACCCCTATGGGCATGACACCCCCCCCCCCCCCCCCCTTCGATTGGCTGGCCTTATCACCCTGAGCCCCGTTGGTCCATACCCCAGCCTAGCCAGCCGTCCTCGGTTTCAGATACCCTTTCTCACACCCCCCCGTAGTTTATTCCCCCCCCCCCCCCCCCCCCCGACGGGCATTGGATGAAATAACACCCCCCCCTCTCTCTCTCTCTCTCTCTCATTTTCCCTACATACCTCTCTCTCTAATATCCTCTCTCCCTCTCTCCCAAATTTACCCCCCCCCCCCCCCCGCGGCCAGGCGCAAGCCTTGAGCACTCACCCCGAACCCTCTCTCTAACTCCCTCTGTGTTGAGCCGCATGGAAACCCCCCCCCCCCCCGCTCTCCCGTATTCTTACACTCACCCTCTTGCCCCCCCTCTCACACTTTCCCCCCCCCACTCTCATTACCCCCCCCCCCCCCTGGCCCGCTAATATTCTTCCCCTAACCCCTCCCCCCTCTTCCCCACCCGCTCGCCTCACCCTCCCCTCGGCTTCACCCACCCTTCCCTTGGCCCGCTATCCCCACTACCCGCCCCCACACCATTGACCTCTACACCCCCCCCCTCTCATCCTTGAGACAACATACAAAATGGAGGATAAGAAAACACCCCCCCCCCCCCCTCTCGCACACTCTCTTCCCCTCCCCCCCCCCCCCCCCCACGGTGGGCACCCGCCCTATGAGATTTCCCCTTCCTCTAGTGCCACCTCATCCTCTCTCTCTCTCTCTCTCTCTCTCTCTCTCTCTCTCTCTCTCTCTCTCTCTCTCTCGGCTTAGCTCCCATTTCCTTCGATGCGAGATAGGGCGTTGGGGCAATGGAGAAGAGTCAAATCGATTGTGCACATTATGCTCACTCCAAGTTCGAGAGTCTGAGTACCACACACTACTAGAGTGCTCAGCTTTTGATCACATCCGAACTTGCTTCTCTCACATTTTCAGCCATAACTTAGACCTACACACTTTCCTCTCCCAGCCAAAGTGTGGGCTCTCCATTGCGACTCTCATCACTACAATTTTGGAGCATCGAGAGTCACTCATCAGCCATACACATACTACATCACATGTAACTTTGGTCCCATAGGTCATATTTGACCTCCGAGGACGATAATAAAATCTATCTATCTATCTATCTATCTCTCTCTCTCTCTCTCTCTCTCTCTCTCTCTCTCTCTCTCTCTCTCTCTCTCTCTCTCTTCCGTTTGAGCCCGAAGGTGCAGTGCGCATGACCATGGAGCCCACGCCTTCCCACACCACACACTCACCCTCATCCTCACACTCACACATACACACACCCAACCCCCTCTCCCTCTCTTGCGCTTTGTTTCGGCAGCAGCCGCCCGCTCTCTCTCCCTCTCGGCTTGTACAGGCGCAACGCGTTCTCTCTCTCTCTCTCAACACCACACACACACACCCCCCCCCCCTCACACACACACACACACACACACACACACACACACACACACACACACACACACACACACACGCCCCCCCCCCCCCCCCACCCACCCCAAGCATGCGTAGGTGCCGCCGCTGGCCGCCGAACATAGAAAAAAAAATAAAAAAATAAAAAATAAAAACATATATACATTATGTACATAAGCCCCCCGTTCCCACCGCATGCTCGCGCACACATACAAATACACACATGCACTCACGCACACACACCTATATACATATATATATATATATATATATATATATATATATATATATATATATATATATATATATATATATATACACATCTACCGACATGCACACACGTACACACACACGCGTATATGCACCAAAAATTCAAGAAAAACGAAGGACTTCACAACTACGACAACCACCAAAAAGAAGAAGGATCCAAAGCACGCGCCGCCAACAACAAAAAGAGGAAGTGCGTCGAAGGCATGCCTCGTCCGACCCCGAAAAGAAGTAAGTTCGACACCGACGCACCGGCAACACACTATTCACCGGCAATACGCACCCACGACGCCATCCCAGTAATTTATAGGTTATTTTCATCATTTTCTTTAGTTTTCACCCGAGCCATTGTAAATTCCCATTTTTTTTTGTAAATATCCTCTCTCTAGGTGATGGTCACAAATCCCACCTAGAGATTCCCATGTTTTAATAATCTCCCCAAAACAAAGCAAGGGTCACTATCGGGGGGGGGCAATCCATGAGGAGCGAAGCATTTGGTAGAGTGTAGTGGGAAGGATTGACACTATCACAATCACGGGGAGGGGGCTTGTGTGTTGGGTTCGCCTTGGGAATTGCAACATGCGAAGGAAACCACATCCATCTCTCGACTCCAATGGTCGATGCACAAACGTATACACGCTCTTGGTAGCAAGTTTCACAATCATTGAGTCGTCTTAGAGAACGCACCAAGTAGGTTGCACCACCTCTTCTCTCTACATCTCTACCACCACGGCGTGCCATTTTGTAAATACTGCAGAAATAATTCTCCCTCACACCCCCGAGGGTTTTCATCATTTGCAAATCTCTCTGTCTCTCTCTCTCTCTCTCTCTCTCTGTGTGTGTGTGTAAGTTTGCCGTGTTCATATCATCGTGGTTTGCATCCTAGCCACTCAAAGCTAGGTGGTGCCTCGCGTTCGCTTTATCGTGGCACGCTCGAGGCGTGCCAGTCGACCCCCGGCGTTTTAGAGGCCGTCGGGGTTCGGGGTCCGCTTTGCATCCGTCATTTGGTGTCCCCACGGAGGAGGGCTTTTCTAAGACCCTTCAATTTACAATGCTGAAAGTGACGCCCACTATCAATCATGGACGACTGGCTGAAGGAATTTTCTAACTGGAGGACGGAAGAAGAGGAGACAAAGGAGGCACTAGCCGCCTTCATTGAGGTGCTACTGCCAGGCTGCAGTGTCGTCAGCATTCAAGAGGTAAATTCTCCATCCCATGTCGCTCGTTCTAACTATAAATTGAGAGCATTAGGTGGGAGGTCGGTGAAGTGCCATCACTATTGCCAACCAAGGCACACTGTCAATGAGTGCTAGGAACAAAGGCAGTGAAAGGGCTGAAGTCATCTACATCGACATTCATCACGAAGAAGTCATTCACATCAAGGAAGGGAAGCAAACTGTGAGACCTCTTTTCCCTAAAGAAATTGCAGTCAAAGTTATAACTCCAAAGTGGCCTAAAGGGGCTGCTCAAGCCAAAGGCAAGGAGAAGATAAGCTAGTCTGGAAACACATGACCCCAAAGGGAGAATCATCTGGCCAAGCAAGTGCTTCAAGCTCAGAAAGCCGGGTTGTACCCACTTTGTCAAAGAAGAAGTCATTCGAAGCTAAGCGGCGGAAGGTCGCCTACGGATTTGCACGGCTCATGCGAGTGCTACCAATCCACTTCGACAATCCGGAAGAAGAAGCGTTAAGAAGATTCCCATGTCCTAGGGAAGAGTGGTTCGGCTACTGCTCTCGCTGTTTTGGAAAGCGAGTGGAGGATCTTCCTCCTCTCCATGTACAACTTACACTGAAGAAGCTCTCTACCACAGGAGAAACCCAGTGGGCTGGGGATGAGTTGAAACTGAATGGAGTAGAATTCATGCAACACGCCGACTACGGAAATTACCTACAATTGCTGTTAGCCAAGAGGCTGGGAGTGGTCAAACGCGTCGCCATCACCCCGTACGTGCTGAGCAACAAAGGAAAGGTAGAGCCCATGAAAGGCAACGACCTCTTGTGGATGTGCCGACTCATCAACACCGCCACGGTAAGAGTATAAGTAAGTATTCCACCCTCTGTGCATGATGGAAAACGGGCCGACGGCATTCCCGTTCAGATTCCTGCAGCATATGCATGTGAATATCTATGTAGATAGGAAATTCTTCTACCAACAGAAGATCGTACATCTATTCGGTGCGGCGGTACTAGGAGAAATCCTCAATTTCCCAAACCCTATCATTCTCCCCATATTAGATTACCATCATTCCTTTAATGTTTCTATCTTTATCCTGTTTTAACCTATCCACCCACCCCTGTAAAAAGCCGCTATGAGCCGCTACTGTTAATGTAATGTAAAAAAAAAGAGAAAAAGAAAAAGAAAAGAGGTTTGTAATTTCCTGAGTTACCACCATGGCAAGTGTTTCTTTCCCCAAGTTCAGTGGAAAGAAGGGAGAGGATCTCACCACCGACTTTTTGGATGATTTCGACATTGCTTCTGTCGTCTCCAACAAAGTTGACGACATTTCACGGCTTAGAATTTTTTCTCTACTGATGAAAGTAGAGGCCAAGTCCTGGTATAATGCATTGCCCCAGGCCACCAAGAATGCATGGGATGTGTTAAGGGCTGCGTTTGTAAAGAGGTTTGGTGGAGGCACAACCTCGGAGAAGCTATGGTAACTACTGACAGAATTAAAGCAGGGAGGCCTGCTGGAGTATGCCACCTACGAGTCCAAATATGTGGACTTATGGGAGAGATGGGTTGCCTCACTGGAGGAAGGTGAAGGAGCGCCTAATTTCCTAAAGAAGGACCGTTTCATTGTTGGTCTATGGTCGCCGCTTAGAGAGAAGGTGAAGGGAAGGTTTCCTGCAACATATGAGTTGGCAGTCGAAGTAGCCCGCCTTAAAGACAAGAAGCTGCGCATGCAAGCAAGAGTAAACGAGTAAGAGGAAACAAGCTCGGCCTGACAACCCGAGTGACTATAATAGCCAATCATAGAGTCCACCCGCAGAAGGCATCAGAAGAGCAGCAAGACCTGCTGAGTCGCATCACCACCCAACTAGAGAGTTTATCTGTGCATCTGGTTCAACAAGGGCCCGGGGAGGTCACCTAATCAAATTGTAACCTATCAAGTGAGTTCAACAGAAGGGTATTTAAAGTTCTTGAAACTTACAGAAATATATGTACAGAAGGACATTATTTTTTCAAATTTGAAAAAACTTACAGATTTTAAAAGACAAGGGTACATTATATTCTTAACAAAATTCACAGATAAGGGGTTTTAGAAACATGTCTTGAACGCACGTGATATGGTAGTTTTACACATAGTGAACCCCTCGAGAACAAGGGCACGCATCTGGTAGGAACCTAGAACAAGGAAGAGGACAACGAAGGCAGAACCCAGAGTACCACTGTTACAACTACGGGGAAGATGGCCATGGAATGTACTACTGCCCACACCCGAGGAGGCAGAATTTCAATAGAGGGGGGAGACAAAATCAGATCTCTCCGCCAAGCGCAAGACCATCACCACCTAGGCAACTAGGACCAATCCCACCGGTCCAAATCCTTCGACCACCTGTACAACAACAACCACCACCCCAACCTCTCATTCCGCCACTACCCCCACCACCTGCTGTGAACCAAGCAAGGAGTGTTATTAGCTTGGAGGCTAAAGGGAAGGCGAAGGTAGAAGAATCAGCTCGAGAGAAGCACAAAGGAAAAGTGAAGGTAGAAGAAGTGGATGCTATGGGAGTGAAGCGTGCGAGGCACGAGGAGGCATCTCAAAGAGAAGAGAAGATGAAAGGAAAGGCCGAGTCTAGCAAGCAAGCAGCTAAACCGCGGCGGAAGATAGACATCGTGGACTTCTCACTAGGTGAGTATGCAAAACCCTATGACTTAGTTCAGGATGTGTTAATGCAGGGCCCGAAGATAACTTGGCCCCAATTACTCCACCTTGCACCCAGAATGAGGAGGCAATGGACAAAAATGGTAAGTACCAGGAAATCAAGGCCCAGGATAGCTGGGGCTATCTCTGGGAGGGATCTCGATGACATCCTGCCAACCATGGACGCTCACATCAAGGGGCAGCGAATTTCAAACGTCTACATACATGGTGGCGTGAAAATATGCATCATGAGTGAAAAGATGATGCACCATCTAGGTCTAGAGGTAAGTAGGCCGGCACCCTGCTGAGCCAAGATGGCAAACAATGTAAGAGTGAAATGCGTAAGCATTGTAAATGCGGTCAAAGTAAAAGCATTCAATACAGAAGTGGAGGTAGACATCTTCGTCATGCCACACAAAGGGGAGGGCTACCCTATCATTCTTGGGAGGCCTTGGCTTATGGCTATGGAAGCTAAACAAGACTGGAGCACCGGGATGATCCAGATGAAGGATGCTAAAGGGAAGTCCATATTCTACGACATGAGGACTGGAAAGCAGTGCAACATGATCTTGGAGGCTTCAGAAGATGAGTCCACTAGCGACTACTCGTCTACCTCAGGAAAAGAGACGACCACCACCGACGGAAGTGACAGTAGCATCGAAGTAATGGGGGTCATTCTTAAAGACCCGAATAGATTAACACAATCTGAAACAACCTCAACAAACCAAGAGGGACCATCAGGTATGCAGTCCTTGGAGGATGCAGGTAAGCTACAAAAAATGCTCTCGAATGAGTTAACCAATGAAGAAAGGAAGGAGTACGTCTCCATGCTAGGTAACTTCACTAGTTTGTTCATTGATGGCTATGATAAGATCACAGGAATTACAGTAGTACAACACCACATAAAGCTCAAGGAAGGCAGTAAACCCGTAGTACAGAAGCTCAGAAGACTTGGAGTAATCCAACAAGAGGCATTGCTTAAGGGTGAAAGCATGTTAACCTGTCATGCTTTTTCATGTCCCGAACAATGCTAACTAGCACAATTTTGACAAATGCTAACTAGTACAATAACTTGAGCTACATCTCCAAGATCTATGACATATGATATATCAATAGAAAGCACTTGAAACAAGGAATCCAAATGTATAACCTCCGACAAATTTTGATATTATTTGTAAAAAATTTACCGAACGCCCAACTTTTTGAAGATGTGCTAACTTGAAACTGCTAACTAGCACAAAAAGCGCGACAGGTTAACATGCTTTCACTCTTAAAGAAGTGAGAATTTTGCTACAAGCAGGTTTCTCTACCCTGTCGAAGACTCAGAATGGGTCTCCCCAGTAGTAGTCACACCAAAAAGAAATGGTAAGTGGAGAGTCTGTGTGGATTATAAACCTCTCAATGCAGCCACAAAGAGGGACCACTTTCCCCTCCCATTCCAGGATGAAATACTCAATGAAGTGGCAGGTCACGAGCGATACACAGTATGTGATGGTTACTCAGGATACTTCCAGATTAGCATTGCGGAGGAGGATCAGAAGAAGACAACCTTCATCCCACCTTGGGGATGTTTTGCCTACAGAGTGATGCCATTTGGCCTCACTAACGCCCCAGCCACGTTTCAACGCTATGTGACTTTTGTTTTCCAACCCTACTTTGGAACATCAATACGGGTTTCCATAGATGATTTTTGCATTTATAGCTCACGAGCCCTTCATTTAAGAAAAGTCTATGATGGCTTAACTAGGCTGCAAATCTTGGGTGGCCAACTCAACATGGACAAGTGTCACATTGGTGAAAGCAAAGTCACTCTCCTTGGTCATGTAATTTCAGCAAAAGGGATCGAGGTTGACCCTAGCAAGATTCAGGCCCTGGTGTCTTTATCGTCACCCACCACCACCAAGCAGCTGGTTTCTTTCCTTCAGAAGGTAAGATACTTAAGTAGGTTCATTCACTTGCTATCTCAAGTGGTCCTTCCCCTACAACAACTCACCCAGAGGGATGTCTTCTCATGGAGTGAAGAGAATGAGCAGCAGTTTACTGAGGTAAAGCAAATCCTAGCTAAGCTTCCCACTATTTCACCTCCTAAGTGGGGCGAGCCATTTTATGTGAACCCTAGAGTGGGAAGTGATACACTCGGATCAGTGCTAATGCAAAAGGACCCCAAAAATTCTTTCATGCGTCCTATTTACTTCTCTAGTTGTTTCATGACCCCGTCAGAAAAGGGATTTACCGAAGTAGAACACATGGTTCTGGCACTAATGTTTGCTACCACAAAGTTCTGCTCCTATCTCCTGCCTAGACCCTTTGTAATCCTGACAATGGAGGAGGTTTTCCCATATGTAATGCGACACATGGATGTCTCATCTAGGATCTCAAAGTGGTTAATTAAACTACAAGAGTTTGACTACACCATGCAAGTAGAAAACTAGTTTAGCGGGAATTCTCACTCATCGCCATTATGAGAAGAAGCTGAAGGTCAACACTAAAGCAAAGGAAGAAACACCAATGGTAGAAAGTCCTAGGCTAGAAAGAGCTCACTCTCTTTTCTTTGATGGAGCATACAAGAGAAGAATGGATCAGTCTGCAGAGCAGGCATGGCCATTTTCAATGAACGGCAAGAAAGAGTATTCTCCATTGGGCAATTATTTCACTCCCACTCCAACAATGAAGCAGAATATGCAGCCCTAATTCTTGGGTTGGAACAATGTATTTCACAAAGAATTCAGTGCCTAAATGTGTTCGGCGACGCTTTGCTTTTGATAAGGAAGATAAATGGCACCTAGGATTGTAAAAATCAGGTTTTACTTGGTCAACTTCGCCAAGTTAAGGACCTTCTAAAGAACTTTGAAGCAGTGAAACTATTCCATGTCCCTAGAGCAGAAAATCAAGAGGTAGATGCTCTAGCTAAAGAAAGAATACAAGACGTTCCCATAGGGGTGATAAAATAATAGCTACCCCTCTTCCAAAGTAGTGATGCTATGCCTGATGTCATCAGTTTTCTAGATACAGGAGAATGTCCAGCAGGACACACCAAAGGCCAAAAACAGTGGCTGGTAAGGAAGGCTACTAGGTACTGCCTTATAGACGACCACTTGTATTGTAAGGGCAAGGATCAAATTCTCAGGCGAGTGCCAACCTCCAGTGAAATCACAGAGGTAATTTCAAGTTGCCATGATGGCGTCGGCGGCGGTCATTTTGCTCTAGATATCACCAGTAGGAAGATTCTACAAGTAGGATACTTTTGGCCTAGTTTGAACAGGGATGTACACCATTGGTGTAAAACATGCAAGGCTTGTCAAGTGGCCAGTGATCGCACATTAATCTACGAGACACAAACCCCTATCATCTCATATGGTCCTTTTGAGAAATGGGGAATAGATGCAATCGGTCCTTTACCAAGGGCCCAATCAGATAAACTGTACATCATAGTGGGTGTAGACTACATGAATCGATGGGCAGAAGCAACGGCCACCACCCGCATTACAGCCCAAGAAGTGGCAAAGTTCATTTTTGAGCATATCGTTTGCCGTTTTGGCACTCCTCTTGAGATAATATCAGATAGAGGACCAGGATTCAGAGGTGATTTGGTGGGAGAACTGATGAAGAAGTTAGGCATCACACGTCGGCATTCCACACCATACTATCCACAATGCAATGGTATGGTAGAGAAGGTAAATGGAATGATTTGCAAAATCATCACAAAACAGGTGAACAATCACACAGGGGACTGGGATAAACATCTCAGGGCAGCTCTTTGGGCCTACAGAACAACATTTTGAACATCACTAGGTTTCACCCCTTTTCATCTAGTTTATGGGAAGGAGGCAATTCTACCCATTGAGGTACAAATAGCTAGCTTATGAGTTTTGGCTAGCCAGACACATCGTCCGATTGTAAACCTCCAAAACCACATCTTGGATCTGGAGAGACTCTAGCTGGATAGGGAAGAAACAATTAATCACTATGCAGCACAGGTAGAACGACGCCGGCTCACTTTCAATCAAGGACTTAAAGAAAAGGGACTGGAAAAAGGCATGTTAGTACTGCGATACGACAACAGATTTGACACTAGTAAGGCTAAGAAATTTCAACCCAGATGGGAAGGGCCATTCATCATCAAGAAATGCTATGACAACGGCAGCTATAAGCTGATGGAAGCAGATGGGAGAATTCACAAGACTAGGGTCAATGGATGGAGACTGAAAAGGTATTTTCTTAGGTTTGACCCAGAATTCATGCTAGACATTCCAGAGGAGGGAGAACCCTCTAACTCTACAGCTGAAGAAGCAGAAGAAGGGCTAGAAGCATGAGTGCTTCTAGCCAAAGGGAGAGGGATAATGATAGCCGACTTTTGAAAATCAAAGAAAAAGAAGAAAAAAAAAACTTATTTTTCCTTTGTTGGAGCCTTGGCAACACTATTGGAAGGCTCGGCACCGCCGCCTGGTCAATCCTCCCAACACCCCTACGCCCCCCCCCCCCCCCCCCCCCCCTCGATTGGCCGGCCTTATCACCCTCAGCCCCGTTGGTCCATACCCTAGCCTAGCCGGCCGCCCTCGATTTCAGATACCCTTTCTCACACCCCCCCCGTAGTTTAGTCTCCCCCCCGCCCCACGGGCATTGGCTGAAATAACACCCCCTCTCTCTCTCTCTCTCTCTCTCTCTCTCTCTCATTTTCCCTACGTACCTCTGTCTAATATCCTCTCTCCCTCTCTCCCAAATTTACCCCCCCCCAGCTAGGCGCAAGCCTTGAGCACTCACCCCGACCCCTCTCTCGTGCTCCTTCTGTGTTGAGCCGCATGGAAACCCCCCCCGCTCTCCCGTATTCTTACACTCATCTTCTTTCCCCCCCCTCCCCCCCCCCCCTCACACTTCCCCGCCCCCACTCTCATTACCCCCCCCTTGGCCCGCTAATATTCTTCCCCTAACCCCTCCCCCCTCTTCCCCACCCGCTCGCCTCACCCTCCCCTCGGCTTCACTCACCCTTCCCTTGGCTCGCTATCCCCACTAACCCCCCCCCCACACCATTGACCTCTACATCCCCCCCCCCCCCCCCCCCCCCCCCCCCCTCATCCTTGAGGCAGCATACAAAACGAAGGATAAGACAACCCCCCCCCCCCCCCCCTTCTTCTCACACACTCTCTTCCCCCCCCCCACGGTGGGCACCCACCCTATGAGATTCCCCCTCCCTCTAGAGCCACCTCATCCTCTCTCTCTCTCTCTTTCTCTCTCTCTCTCTCTCTCTCTCTCTCTCTTCCGTTTCAGCACGAAGGTGCAACACACATGACCATGGAGCCAGAGTCATGCCATTTGGCCTAACAAATTCTCTTACAACCTTCCAACGCTTCATGAACCTGGTGTTTCAAGCATTCTTTGGAAAGTCCATTAGGGTTTTTATTGATGACTTTTGCATTTATAGCTCAAAATCATTGCATCTACAAAATGTAGAAGAGGGTTTGAAAAAACTTTACGACGCGGGAGGTCAACTCAACCCCGACAAGTGCCACATAGGTGAGGATGAAGTGATCTTGCTTGGTCATAAAGTTTCTTACAAAGGCATTGAGGTGGATCCTTCAAAGTCAAAGGCTCTTATTGAGTTACCATCACTGAACAATCTTAAGGAGGTCATCTCATTCATTCAAAAGGTGAAGTATATGTCACGCTTCATTCACTTAGCCTTGGAGCTACTTCACGCTTTGCAAAAGTTGACACAACAAGTTGAGTTTGTTTGGTCTGATGAGCTTGAAGAATATTTTTGTAACATCATTCTGTCAGAGCTACCAACACTCATGCCTCCTTGTTGGGAGTACATATTCTTTGTGAGCTCTAGTGTTGGGAAAGAAACAATTGGTGCTGTTTTGCTACAATAAGATCCCCACAGTACCAGGATGCGACCCATCTATTTTTCTAGTAGGGTCATGAATACCTTGGAGAGAGGCTATACGGAGGCAGAACTCATGATGCTTTCTCTCATGTTTGTGGTGAGAAAGTTTAGATCCTTCTTGCTACCAAAACCTTTTGTAATTCTCACTGCAAAAAACTTGTTCCCTTGGATGTCATTTCAAATGAATCTTAGTACTAGGATCTCTAAGTGGATTATGGAGTTGCAAGAGTTTCAATACTCTTTCAAGGTAGAAGATAGTGTGTGTGCACATTGGCAGGGATTCTCACTTATAGGGGGCATGAAAAGGAGATTAAGGTCCCTAAATAAAGACCCTACCATTGCCACCACCTAAAAGTATTCCTAATGCTTTTACCTTGTTCTTTGATGGAGCTTTTCGATGAGTCACAGGAAAAGCAAGGGGGGGGCTAGTGTTGTTCAACCCAAGTGGAGAGGTGATCATGAAAGAGAAGGTCAATCTACCAGGTTCAACTAGCAACAATGAAGCAGAATATGACACACTACTTCATGGTTTGAAGATGTGCATTAGTCAAGGTATAGAATGTCTCATGGTAATGGGGGATGCACTTCTCATTGTGAAGCAGATCTTAGGCATTTGGGCATGCAAGAATGAAAGCTTAAGGACAAAAATTCATGCCATTTGTAGGTTGTTTAATTAGTTTGAAGAAGTGCAACTATATCATATTCCTAGGAAACAAAATGAAGATGCCAATTTACTTGCACAACAAGCAGCTACATGTGTTGAGAAAGAAGTGCAGGTCATCATGGTGGCAGCAGCTGTCAAGAAACCGAGATACCAGGGGTTGGAGTCATTGGCTCCCATTATTGGCTACATTTTGGAGGGCGAGTTTCCAGAAGACTTCACAAAATCTCAAAAGAGGAGACTCATGAAGAAGGCAAGTCTCTATCTCTTTGTAGAAGGCTCCCTCTATCAAAGAGGGAAGGATCAAGTGTGCAAAAAGTACCAACTATCGAGGCAATTCCAACCATTTTAAAAGGTTTGCATGAGGAAGCATGTGGTGTTCATTTTGCCCAAGAATTAACCGTGAAGAAGATTTTGCTTGCGGGGTATGTTTGGCCAAGCTTGCATGTGGATGTCCAACATTGGTATAAGAGTTGTCACAACTGTAAGGTAAATGGAAATAAAAGGTTGGTGCATGGTCCAAGGCAAGCAGTGCTTGCAAATGGACCCTTTGAAAAGTGGGGCATTGATGCTATGGGTCCTTTGTCTAGAACAAAGAATGGTAAACTCTACATTCTAGTGGCTCTAGATTACATGACTAGGTGGGTAGGGGCTCAAAGTGTGGCCAGGGTAAATGGAAAAATAGTGAGCAGGTTTGTCTATACTAATATTTGTTGTAGGTTTGGCACACCACTGGAGATTGTTTCTGATAATGGTCCAGGGTTCAAGAAGGGTTTACTCATAGAAGTTTGTGAAGAGCTTCACATTCTACATTGTCATAGCACACCATACTACCCACAGTCAAATGGTTTGATGGAGAAGGCTAATGGTGTCATTGCAGGCATCATTAGAAAGATGGTGCAAAACAAAGAAAAGTTATGGGATGACTTCTTGGATGGGGCCTTGTGGGCATATCAAACCACATATAGGGAGGCAACAGAGGTCACGCCATTTCACCTGGTGTATGGTCAAGAGGCTTTGTAGCCTATTGAGCTCAACATCCCAACAATACGACTTCATGGTAGAGGTGCACAAGATGATCAAGAGGTATGGATGGATCGACTTCTTACACTAGTGGAGCTTGAGTGGAAAAGAAAAGCAGCTTACGAGTGCTACAAAAGAAACGCTACACAAGCAAAGGAGAAGCTTGACAAAAAACTCAAGGACAAAGGCATAAAGGAAGGAGAGCTTGTGCTAAGGTATGACAATCGACTTGACAATCATTTTGATGCCAAGTTTGAAACTAGATGGCAAGGGCCATACATAGTCAAGAAGGCTTTCAATTCAAGTTACTATCAGCTTATGGACTTGAATGGTAAAGAGCACTCCAGGAAGGTAAACGGGTATCGCTTGAAGCCCTATTTGAGTCTCCTTCTACCAAAGGATCTTCCAGAGATCTATCAAAAGGTAGCTATCTCATGTGAGTATTGTTCCATGAAGCATGAGTGTAACTCCAGCCAAAATTCCAAGGGGCCAAACGATGAAAATCTTGTTAAGGACTCAGAAGCACTCTCTTTGGAAAAGATGCTTTATCATGGTACATGAATATACCATCATCCTGGGGGAGGGCTAATGATAGCCATTTTTTGGCTATTCAAAATTGCCATAGTGAGTTTACCTCACCCTACCAAAATCACATAAACACTGTGGCTATTCTTACCTTTTCAGTGTACATAGGCGTGTGTGAGTTAGAGGACTTTTCCCATATCTTCTTAAAACCCTCAGTTAGCTAGTCACTGAGCTAGTTGAGCAAATAAAATAAATAATATTACGGCCCATTTGCATGTAAATATTTCATTGTATATAGAGCCTAAATGTAAGGAATTTTTATAATTATTTTGGTATTTATTTAAATATTTCTACCTAGGTGTGCTTCTATGTATGCGATGTACATTGACTCACCATTACCACAATTTTCTTACCATTTTGCATAATCGTTATTCCATATAAAAATATCTTCACACAAGATTCTCTTACTTTTGGTGTGAGTCCACTCCAAGGGAAAACTTCAAAAATACCTTTCACTATCGGTCATTACCTTTTACTAACTTCCTATTTCCTAGAGGTATTTTTTCTTTTCTCTTGTAAATAAATATACTTCAATAAAAACAAATAAGGTTCTCCTCATTTTATTTCTTATATTTTCATATATCTCTTTTTTCCATTTTATATTTATATATAGCTGACACTATTCTAGATTCCATAAATTGTTTATATATACTAGCCTGTTTTTTCTCCATCTTATCCATGTATTATATTTTGTATAATCCACAACCATGCATATTTTCAAACCCCTAAGAATCAATTAGGTCATGCTCTAATGCAAGGAGGGGCTCACCTTTGGAGCCATATGCAAATTCAACAAAAGGGGGGCCACTGAAGACTTTTTTGTGAAGAAAAACAGGTATTTTGGTGTGATTTTTTATATCTATCTCCACTCCCAATTTGAAGCGGTGGTCAAAAGAGAAAATGTGGACCAAAAGTTGAATAATCACCTCAAACATTCTGGTGATTTTTGGAGCAACCACCGGTGAGCTAGGATTTTTTGAGTGGACCCCAGTCTGTCCATTTTTCTCACAAGTAGCCCATAGTCTTCTCTCACCTCTTTCCACACTTCTACACACACACACACACACACACACACACACACACACACACACACACACACACACACTCATTCTTCTCAATCCCTCACTCAAACCTGCACCTTTCATGGTTTCTCTCACCTTCTTCACCATTAACCTTCCCTCTTACTTCCATAGCTCTCATATGAGCTCTACATGTACATACACCATCTCTATGCCTCTCTCTATTACTTCCAAATTAGTACAATTCCATCTTACCCCTTCTCTATATACATCAAATTCAACATGTAAACCATGCTTAGCCTCTAAAAATTAAGAGATCTCATTAACCAAATTTTCATTTTCATCGCAATGATCAACCTTGGCGGGGGTGGCGTAAAGAAGAGAAGATGAAGAAGAAGATTGATAGTCATTTTGAGAACCTACACAAGTAAGTCAAAAAATTCTTCAAGCTTCACCATCACAAGGATTTCCTCACTTCATTTAACCATCTTACTTCACTTATCCACCTCATTCTATCTAATTTAAATATATCATTAACTTTCTAGTGATTACTAACACTAACCACTAACATATTAACACAAAATAGCCATTGACCTAACCATAAAAGACACCTCACCTCAAGACATGTGTATAGTAACTCTCTCTCTCTCTATCCTTCCTTAAAACCCTACTTTCACTTTACCTACCATCAATAATGCTCTCTTTTGAGCCCACATCCATGACTCAGGCAGACAAAGAAGGCCCGCAATGTTTTGATATTAAAAAAAAAAATCATAATCCTAATTTGTTAGCTTGTAATTAGGATTTCCAAATAATTTTAATGAGGGGTATCCAACCTATAAATAGGTCCCTCTCCTTCTTGTAAAACATTCCCCAATATCTCACATAGCACCCCAACACTCTATGCGTGAGGAGAGACTTAGGCGTAGCAACCACTTTGTGAGCTTCACTTTTGGTGTGAGAGAAGCTTTCAAGCTACACATTGCAAGTGAGAGAGCGTGAGTTAAAAAATCTCAAAACCACTATTGTATATGTTCCTCCACCATCAATCAATTGAGGTTTGGTGCATCAAAGGCGTGATTCGACGTTCAAATCTTCGTCGTTCCACTTGTGCGATACGGTTTGGTGAATTCAAGGTGACTTGTGTATTTTGATGTTTCTATCATTTGATTTTGTTTTAGAAAGTGTTTTAGTGTTTTTTCATTGCCAATTTTGTGTCCATTGTAAGAGGGTATTGTGGTGAGAGGTCTCCCACACCCTAAGACAATGTGTGTGTGTTGGCAATGTGTAGCATTCACTAAGCATTGAGTTAGTTTTGAACAATCTCTATGATAGCATCATAAGAGACCATCTCCATCTGCAAGTCACAAAAAAGGTATTACGCAAGATCCATCCCTCTCTCTCTTCTCTTTGCTCTATCTCTCTTTGGTCCATTTTGTTGTGTGTCTTGTTGTGAGGTTGCTTGTGTGTGTTTTGTGGCTTGGTTGTTGCAAAATCTCTCTTGCATCCTAGTTCGCATACCATAACTAGGTGGTGCCCCTATTTTGTTTGGGTTTGGTTGTGGGTTTGTTGTTGTGTTGTGCTTGTGGTTGCCCTAGCCCCAATTGAGCAGCACGGGAGCCTTGAGGGGTGTTTAGAGGTCGTCTTTCTTGTTGCCCGCCGTGGATTGCCTCAGTACTAAGAGGCGGTAAGACTATCCGATGATATCTTATTAAGTTTAAGAATTATCCTTTTGAAGATGCTAGATGAATACAAGGTATACAATTAAAGGATAACCTAAATGTTGTCAATGCGTACAATGCTTCTATAGAGTAAGCAAATGTACAAATGTTTAAAATGAACAAAGTTTTTGTCTTATAAGACTCTCTTTTTCTTTATTGTGCACAAATGTGAAGTAATATGCATGATTAGATCAAGTTTGCGATGACGGCGTCTCCCAAACACTATGGAAGATTGATAGGACTAATGTGCAGACATGCTTGCGAAACTTAGGCTCTCAAGCGCCACATGGATTAGTCATCCATTCTAGAACGATGTCGTAGGGTGACATAGGGATCCTCTATCCGCTAGAAAAAGGACTAATGAATATTTTTTATCTTTTCTATCCCATAGTCGAGGACAACTATGATTTCAAGAGAGAGGTAATGTCATAATAACTAATATCTAATTCTCCAAAATGATTTTATCATGTTAAACTGATCATTTAATATGGGGAAGTGCTAGGGGAGAAAAGGCTAGAATATTGGTTAAGTTGGCAGACCGACCGGCCATAGTAGGGATCCAAAGCAGGGAAAATAGGGATCCAAAGAGTCGGCCATCTACATAAGAGCAATGTGCAACAATGGGCTTAAAAGACCCTAAGGTTCGGCCCATTAAGACTTCCAAAATGCTAAGGTTCCAAAATTCAAAGGTTGTGTTTAAAGGTCAAACACTAGGAAAATTGGATGCTTAGTGTGTGTAAAAAAACTCTTCATAATCCCTACATAGGAGGGGGCGAGCCCTGGAAGTAGGGGATGAGAGAGAAACACACACACACACACACACACACACACACACACACACACACACACACACTCACAAGCTTCCTTTACAGAAGGGAAAGACACATGTCAGCTCCTAGTGTAGATGCCCACAAGGTGTACTCAAATCCTATTGGATGGCCATGGAGGTGGACCAATGAGAATTAGGCTAGAGTAATTTTAGTTTAATTAATTTAAAAACACTTAATAAAAGAACCTATAGGAATTAAACTCTCTAGAAGACTACTGGACAGTCTCGCAAGGGGTCCAATGAGCATTCTGCAGCCCAATGGCTTGCCTAATGCCTATTGGCCAGGAGACAAAGGGATCCAACGAGAGTTTAGTTGCATTAATTAACTACCTAAAGCTCTCACAAAAGGGGAAAGGGGGACACATGTCAGAAGGCTATCACTTATGCTCTTGAAATTCCATTGGCTAAGCTTGGAGAGATCCAATAGGGTGTGAGCATGAGCAAATAGCAAGATGGGCCGTCGACCAAGAGAGAGAGGGGGCTGATTTTCTCAAAGTATTATGGCATACACACTTACACTAGTCTATGTGTGGAGTAAGAAGACTCTCGCTCTCCTTATCAAGCTTTAATGGAAAGCTTATCACCTACTCCAAGCTTGTGAGAAGGGAGGCCTACACCAACAACTCTTGGCTTTGTGATGCAAATCCAACCAAGAGCCAAGCTTCAATGCATGCTCATCTCCTCTACCATGCTAATTAGTAAGGTAAGCTATGCTAATATGAGTGATTATGTGAGGAGATGTACATCTTTCTCGTAAGACTAGTCCTTCTTCCTCTCAATCTACTCTCATACCCCGCTAGCTCTCACTGATCTTGGAAGGTGTGTGAGGTCTTGGGTCTGAAACCGTGAGGGTATTGATGTTGTGTTTTGCTTAGTGCTTGAAGTTTCCATCTTCATTGTACTAGCTAGAATTGAAGGAACACAAAGGATTGTATTGTAAAATGTCTCTCTTGATTAGAGAAGTCATAATACAAAGCCTTTTGGAGGGGGGACCAGCTCCATGTAAATCCGGTCCTCAATTGTTGTCAATAGCTTAATTTCTCTCTCTTTTGAAGTATTGTTCATGCTATCTAACTGGGTGTTTAACTTTTTGTTGCTCTCTCCACCCAAGCACTCTCGTTATTCTCATTAGGAATCTATTCAAATGAAATGCTCACTATGTTCATGCTATTTTCCACTACACACAAGTTACTAGGCCATTAAATGTTTCACTTCCCTTCCCTCGCAACCCGCCTTGCCAATTAACGTGGAAATTTGCCCTTAATTCACTTTAAAATTTATAACGTTGCTTTTCTTTGTCCGTAGCTGGCAGAAATAACTTGTTAACTTCTGTAAAAATCCATCTACTCCCGCTTTCTCTCTCACTTTGCGGCCCTCTGCCCCTCTCCCCCTTGCGCACTGCTTTCTTTGCAAGTCCCGAGATCTCTGTGGATATTCTCCATAGCACAGACAGCTAACCCTGCGGGCTTCACCCACCAGGAACCTACACGCAAGCTACAACGGCATACGTGATTGCATCGGCTGTTGCTTGCGTCCTCGCACCCGCTATCACCCACTATCACAAGCTTGGGTGGCAGTACCATTGCCTGCTTTGCCTTTGTCCCGAGATAGCTGGTTACTCTGTGAGCTGTAGCTCCTTGTGAACACCCCTCAGCCCGCTGCATTCATGTGCTCACACACCCCCTAGCCCGCTGATTCATGTACTTTTTCTTAAGCCTCTCCTGCACCTTCCAAATAGCCACTTTGCTTGGATACTCTACTAAGCGGGCATGGCCCAACAGACACAGGCACTTCTTGGTACTAATCACGAGGCGACACTGCTGAGTTGCTTCTCACCTGGTGGCGGAATGGTGGCTATTAAGCTCAACAGCTATCAAGCTCCACAAGGTGACTGCTTCAAGTTTTGGGTGGTTCTGCGCTGCACGAGTTCGGCAGCAACTAAAGACTCTCCAAGCGGACTTACGTAACAGCAGCACACACCTCTCTCTAACGGCTACGGTAGCCTCTCTCTAACGAGACTAACGGTAGCCTCTCGCACGCAATAACTCTCCCTTCACCAATCCGGCAACGGGGGGTTCTATCAAGCAGAGGAGGCGACGGTGCTACAATAGTCTTCTCCTTTTAGTGCAGAAGCTGTCTCCTCCACGTATTACTTCTGTGATGCTCCCTTTCTCCCTCTACTAATCTCTAGTTTTTTACCCTGTCGAGGTGATATTTGCACATGGGCTCCCTTCCCGTGTCCTCGTCAGCGGCCAGCACCTTCCAACCATCAGCGATGGAGATCGTGGGGGCCTCAGGATCTCCCAATGACCCGTCCAAGCCCATGCTAGCTAATGATGCTGCCCCAACCACCCCTTCGGTTGGTCCTTTGCTCGTCAGCACGACAATCTCTTCAACGACCCTTTACTCTGCAACAAGCACCCGTTCATCATTTGGCCCTTTTAACCTTGCCGTTTCTCTCCGGGGATTCACCTCGGCGGCGGCCCTCGTCAACCCACCCTCTTGGATTCAACACGCCCCCAGTTTACCCGCCTTCTTCAAAAAAATCTCTTTTTGGCCCAAAGGAGCTACGAGGTCTCACGGCCAACCTACCCCTTGAAGACCTTGATCAACTCTTCCTCCCCTCTACCAAAGCCGTTGGCGCCACTAATGCGGAATTTGTATCACGAAATGGCGCCTTTTCCAAGTCAACCCAAGACGGCGTTCTCTCAAGCCCCCCCTCTCTTTCTTGACCACTTTCGGATCCCTCTCTGCAAGCTCCTCTGCTTTTGCTTTTGCCCCACCCCTAGCCATTAACCCGCATATTAAAACTCTACCCATTCTTCTTGCCATCAACAAGCCTTTGGAATTTGACAATATTGTTGCACTCTCCTTAGTGGAGTTTAAAACCCTCAATCATAAGCTACATAAAGCCTCTTTGCACCTCACTCATTTACAAAATCTTCTTGCCAACCAAAAGGCTCCCCTTAGTCTTTGCATGAAGCCTCCCCGTCTCTCCCTAGAGGACTCTCAAGCACAAGCACTCTTGAGTGCCAAGATTGAAGCCCTTAACATCCAATTTCAATTGGATTGAACCCAAGCTCACATCCATGCCCAAAGTATTCCTGTCAACAACATTCAAAAAAGTGTTTATTCTTACCGTGAAATTGTAGAAGAGAAGCTCTTAGACCTCACCAAGCAGTTTGCATCCATCACTTTTCCAAGAGTCCAACCTTCGGCGTGGGCCAATCAACTCCTCTCTTGGAATCTTTCCTCACAACATGAGTTAGATGCTCAACTTCAAAATGTGATCCTCCAAACCCATTTGGCCTCTTCCTTGAACACGGCGGCTCATAATGCAAGGAAGAGGGCACAAGCTACCATTTTGGAGGAAGCGGAGTCTCTACCCAAAGAACAAACGGTGGGAGAATTGATACATTATGAGGTCACCACTCAAATGAAAAGAGCATCTCATGAAGAGGGCATACATCAACCCTTCAAAAAACCTAAACCCTCCTCCCCGGGGATCCTCTCTTCCTCCTCCACCCTTTCTAAGCCGCCCTTTACTTCCTCCCCCAAGAGCCGTGTTTTTCCTCCTCCCCCCTCTCCCAACCTCACCTATGTTCCTCCCCTTTTGAAAACACCTAATCACCCTCTGGGCTCTTTTTCTTCTTCAACCCCTTTCCCTCACCCTCAACATCGCCATCCCAAGCATAGCCTCCCTAAAAATCCTAGAATGTCAAAAAACTTGCAATGGAGGAGGAAGAAATAGGTTTTGAGCACCCTTCCTCTTGGGTCCACGTGCTCTTCTCTCAAACCCTCTCTTTGCTAACCTTTGGAACCCTCCTCTATGTAACTCCTTTTTTATTTCCCTCTCTTACCACAATAATAGAAAAATGTCAAAATATTGGCTCCCCCTCACCAACCCGCATCTCTACAAAATCTTAGCTTGGGTAAGCAAACACTTTTACTCTTGAGCATAAGATAACTAGCCTCTCCTTTCACAACCTAGCCAATCGTTCTCTCTCCTCCTTGGAGTGTAGAGTTTTAGGCCTAGGACTCAACTACATTCCCCCCTCCCCTCCTCCGCCTTCTTCCTCTATCTTCAGGGCATACTCCAACCTCAAGAGGAGCCTACAACTCAAGATTTTTTTTCAATAATTTGCTCCCTATCTTTCCTTCCTTTTCTCTCTCCAATCCCTATTAGAACCCTCCTTCTCACTCCACCACCCTTAGGCTTTCTTTTGATTGTACTTTCTCAAGTTTAAAACCCCTCCTTAATCTTTCTCCTCCTTTCCTTCCTAACACCTTCTTGTTAGACGCCATTTCTTCTTAAAAAATGACCATAAGATTATAATTAAACCGGCCAATAAGAACCTTGGCCCCGTCATCCTCTCCAAATCTTGGTACACTAAAGGTGTACTACACCATCTCTTGGACCCTCTCACCTACTCTCCCATATCTACACTTCCTTTTGCTGTCTGTCCAATCCACTCTTTTTTCCATTGTTACAAACTTTCATCTCCTACCTTCCAAAGAGAGAGCATTCATCCTCTCCTCCTCTCATGATTTTTCCAAACCTTGTCCCTTCTTCCTATTACCCAAAATTCATAAACTTGTCCTTGTAGGCTGTCCATTTGTTCCTACAAGGGTTATATCTTAGAAAATGCCTCAAAGTGGCTACATGTTCAACTCTTCCCCATACTCTTAGCTAAACGACAACACCTCAAAGATTCTCATTCTCTTATTAAACTTAGCCTCCATCCCATGTCACTCTCTTTACCTTTGACGTTGAGTCCCTTTACCCTAGTAATCCTATCTAGGATGGACTTTGTGTGGAATGATTGTCTAACCTCACTCCTATCTTATTGCAACATAGCAAGAACCACGAATATAATTGTCAATCCATGAAATGAAGCTGACTTGACTAGTACATAGAGGCTACAAGAGGTTGTCAATCTCTTGTAAAAACAAAAGACAACTCGCATCTAACTCAAGCTACACTCAAATGACTGAAATCACTAAAAGCTAATCGCTCATCGGCAAACAAATCACATACGTTACAGCATCAAACGACATCCAAACGTTACAAAACTTCTAGGACATGTTTATAAGACCTAAGCACACATGCTTATAGTCTCAAATCTCACTTTAGGTCAAATACAAAAATCACGATTATTAACACCACTGAGTTTTTGACTTAGTGGTTTTCAACTCAAAATGCATCTAAATGCTTAGCAATGATGCCCCAATACCTCGCCTATGCTTAGTTTTTTATTTTTTAGCTTAAATTTCTACTTATGATGAAATTTGGCCGCGGGTCGGCGATGCCAAAAGCTACAAAATACCATGAAATGCTTACTTCAATGCATAGAGCTCTTACCTGCGGTTGCAATACAATAGACGCGTCTGCAATGTGACAACCGGGGAGGGAGTAGGAAGCGTGAGAAGGAGAGAAGCGAGCGTCGTTATCTCACGTTGTGTTTCTATTATCCAAAACTTACAAAAATTGGCTTTTATACCTTAGCCAAGGTTTTTGGTGGTCAAAACTAATAATTTGGGAGCTCTAATTAAAGACAGATTGATACAATCTAGAGGCTTGTAGCCTCGGCTCATCAATTATATACAAAGTTAATTTAGAAAGTAGGAGTTACAATATTCTCGATTCATCAAAATAATAATTGTTTTTACAATGAGAGCTCCGAAAATGGTATCCGAGCTAGCTTGCTACTAACATTCCCTCCCTCCTTGCCTGTGTTGTCACTTGACATAGCTTTATCTTTGGGTTGACGGCTAGCAAGGAGGTCCTTCAGTGCATGTAAAGCTTTCTCATATATGATCTTTCTTTCTTTGTTTGGAACCTGCAAGAATTGCATGGTGACCCTATTTTGGAGCTCAATGGCTGAGTAGACAACAAATCTGGAGATTAGGTTGCTTATCACTTGCCCAAATATCTTCGTTCGACTTTTGAAGAACCCTCTCTAAAGTGCTTCCTCAAACACCAACATATTACTAGAAGGTAAGAACATGCATCGGACGTAGAAGACGTAAAGAACTTCTTCGAAAGGCTGGCCACTTAGGTCGTAACAGAGACCCTTATTGCCCTCAAGGAGTGACATCCACGGTGCTCTTGCTTCCTCTGGCCCGTAAAAAGCTTCAATGCATGTGAGCAACATTCGGAAAATTTTTTAGAGCATGGCACATGAGAGATGGAGGAGACTTTTGAAGAATGTCATGGTGCCCATTAGGGGTTTTCACCATGTATTCCTCTGTCGGTGTTCCTTGCTCTGGATGTTAAGTATGGAGCCTGATTTACCCCTTGTAATTTTATGTGATAAAAGCGCACATTTGTAAGGCCCCCATTATGAGGAAAAGCCATCGTGCATGAAGGAAAATCACTCACCGGAAACCAAAATTTTCACGACCAAAAATCAGGGGCAGCTTTAGGGGCCTCGGGGGCAGAAGCCCCCGAGACCTTTTTTTCCCCTTCACCGGAATATTCCTTTTCGCTGGAATATTATGACCGGACGGCTGTCGGAAAGTGGTCGAAAAACGACCGGTCGGTTGGCCGGTGGCCGATAGTCAATGGCCAGTGGCCGATGGCCGAATTCAATGGCCGGTGGCCGAATTCAAAAGCGGATTGTCTACACAAGGACGGCCACACATCATTTTTGTCTTTGTTTTCCATGGGCTTGACATTACGTCTAGCCCCTTGATGGAAAATGATGCGTGAAGCAACCATGGTGTGATGGATTACTTCGCTAATAGTACCAGGCCGTTGAGAGTTGATGTATTCGGCCATCTCTTCAGGTAATCCCGCACAGAATTTCTACCTTTGCTCGGCAAAGTCTATCTTTTGAAAGACAGTAGCCTTGAGATGTAAATCCCAAAACTTGTCTACATATTTGTGGATAGACTCATGGGAGAGGATCTTCAAGTTGCGCCATTCAGTAAGCACTTTGTCCTTTGCATCGCTTGCAAGGAATTGCTTCATGATGGAAACTCACAGAGTTTTCCATGTCTTTGGGGCTTCACCATTTCCATGAAGGCTAGCCCACCATTGACGAGCTGATTTTTGGAAGTGCATAGCTACATGACGTAGCTTAGAGGACTCTGTGAAGCCCTCATCTCCAAAGGTCGCATCAAATTGTTGGATGAAGGCCAACACTTTGTCGGTAGCACCAAAGGTGCCATCATAAGTGAGAAAAGAGATACTCTTTCCTCCCTCCTTGAACTTCTTTAGCTTTTGTGACCTTCGCCATGCAGGAAATGATTTGCGATGTCCTCCCCTCTTGTATTCTCTTGGAGAATAACCATAACTTTCGTCTGAAGAGAAGGAAGGTGAAGAAGAAGGAGAAGAGGGTGACCTCTTCCTAGCCCTTTTCTTCCTTTGTTTCCTCTCTTGCCTTTCAGAGTGATGAGGAGAAGGACTATATGTTGATCTTTTTCTCTTGGGAGGAGTGGGCGATCGTATAGACCGCCGTCTTCGTGGAGCCACATCTTCAGAGGAACTTAAACTTTGATTGCTTTCTTGATCTTTGGATTCCTCCTCTCGAATGGGAGAGAGTCTTCTTTTGGGGGTCTCTTCAAGAGGCCTCCTAAGCTCTCTCTCCTCTTGGAGAGGAAGGGAAATTCCATAAGCACGAAGTTGTTGATTAACTTCGGCTTGCAAAGCAGGGTTGCCCATAGCTTGTTGCAACCTAGTGACGAGATAATTCACAAACATGGGAGCATCATCATTAACACCTTCATGTGCAAAATCAAAGCTATCAATGTTCATTCTACTCTCTTGGTTATTGTCAGCCATGTTAACAAAATTTATGTATGTACTTAGTGTATACTTTGGCAATTCAAAGCCTTAGTTGCCACTCCTCTTAGCCTTTGAAAATCGGCTCTGAAGTATCTACACCCACAGCTCGAAGTGGTTAATTACAGCGAGTAGAGGAGTAGGTCTAACATAGCATAGTTGCCAAGGGCTAGCTCCTTTCGGACTTCTTCTGGCTCAATAATGGTAACGCCGTAGGCAAGTCTAAAAAGACTCCATTATTAAGTCCAAAGCTCTCGAGGTGTGCACCATCCCCCACATAGTGGGCTCAACAAAACCGATAATAGATCCCAGTTCCACTTACCCTAATATAAATAACAACATCAACCATTTATAGGCTACTTAAGGACCTCTCTTCTTAAACAAGAAAAGAGAAACCAAATTCTTTGATACCAATGTAATGAAATTGGCCTATTTAATTTGAGAGTAGCAGAAATTAATGAGAGTACTTTTGAGAAATGACTTTGTGAGCATAGCGGGTGAACATAATTGAAGATAGCAACATAATCATAGCAATTAGTTAACTTGGCATGAACAATACTTTTGCAAGAGAGAGAATTTAGAGAACATGACAACAGTTGAGGACCGGATTTATGTGGAGCCGGTCCCCCCTCCAATAGGCATTTGTATTATGATTTCTCCCATTAAGAGACACTTGTTACAATACAATCTTTGTGTTCCTTGTGACCTAGGTGATGCAATGAAGATGGAAAGCTTCATGCATCACAAACATAACATAAACTTGAAGAAATATTTAAATATCCTAAGCCTCAGTCCCAAGACCTCAAACACCTTCGAAGGTGGAGAGAGCTAGCAGGGAATGAGGGTAGGGAAGAGGGAGAAGAAACATTTCGTAGGAGAAAGAATGAGTTCCTCACTTATCATAACTCTTGTTGCTAGCATACATAATAGCATAGTAATGAAGAAGAAGGAGATGGCAAGCTTAAGAATTGAAGCATGGCTCTTGGTTGGATTTGCACTCCATATCCAAGAGTGTTGGTGTAGGCTATCAACCTCTACTTGCTTGGAGAAGGAGAGGGAGATCTTGCACTTTGCATAGCACACAATGAGAGTCTTTGTGAGTGTGTGTGGGTGAGTATACCCCCTAAGCAACCCCCTATCTTGCTTGGGTCGACCCCCCCTTGTAGCTCATGCTTGAAGCTCATTGGACCCCTCCAGGCCTAACCAATCACAAGCAGGAGGCATTACAAGCAGCAAGGGTAGCCTTGAGACAAGTGTCCCCCTTTCCCCTTTGAGAGAGAGGGCTAGATAAATGCTAAATCAATTAATTAAATCTTCTAAAATATTATTGGACCCCTTGGGTGGCCAACCAATAGGCTTCAGGCACACCATGAGGGCAACATGAGGAGGAACTTGACAAGTGTCCCTTTTGCTATCTTTGTACCATGCATGCCTTGTGTGAGTGTGTGGGTGTTCTCTCTCATCCCCCCTCATGTAGGGCTCACCCCCTCCTTTTAGATACTGAATCTTTGACTTTTTGACACCTCAAGCCCCTCATGCATAGGCCCAGTTCCCACCACAAGCTTGGCTCATAAGCACTTTAAGCTTGGGCTGGGTTCTCACCTCAAGTGCAACCCTAGCATGTCAAGCATGTCAAGCATGTCAAGCACCTCAAGCATCTCAATAATTAAGCACCTCAAGCACCTCAATCATCAAGCACCTCAAGCACCTTAGTAATCAAGCATGACAAGCACCTCGAGCTGGGTCAGGTTCCCGCGCCTTAAGCTCAGCCCTAGCTTACCTAAGGTCAAAGGACTTTTACACACATTATTGGAGGTCTTCAATGAAGCTAACGCTAAGGTCTTATGCTCCATTTTTTAGCCTTTCTCTTTGATAGACCATCTCTCATTTGGGCCCCTTTACCATTGGCCCCGTGTTGAGATAGATCTATAAGCACATGTCTATATCTTAACACTTGTTCCCGTTTATTCTCCCACATTAAGTGATCAATTTAATATGAGAAAATCATTTGGGTTGGTTAGATATTAGATATTATATTTTATGACATAATGGAAATGAGTAGAAGCTTAAAGATGTTAGGCATGTTCCTTCTCTTTGGAAAAATTTGATATATACAGGACAATTGGACGATAAAGGTCACAACATTGCATTTGGAAACAAACAGTGGAAGATATCAAAGGGATCTTTGGTGGTTTCCAAGGGAGAAAAGGTCGGTACACTTTACTTGTGTACTGCTAGCACGCAACCTTCAGCTTGTGCAGCAACTACAAAAGTTGACAGTGTGGTGTGACACTATCGGCTTGGGAATATGAGTGCCAAAGGAATGCAAATCCTTCAAACAAAGAAGCATCTACCAAGTTTGAAAGAAGTTGACTTAGAGTTCTGTGAAGATTGTATTTATGGTAAACAAAAGAGGGTAAAATTTCAAAAATCAGGAAATGAAAGAAAAAAATAAAAAACTTGAGTTGGTACATTCTGATGTTTGGGGTCCTGCAAGTACACCATCACTTGGTGGCTCATTGTACTATGTAACATTCATAGATGATGCGACTAGAAAAACATGAGTTTATGTCATGAAGAATAAGTCTGATGTATTTTCCATATTTCAAAGGTGGAAAGCCTTTGTGGAGAATGAAACAGGTACCAAGGTTAAATGCCTTAGATCCGACAATGTAGGTGAATATTGCAGCTAAGCTTTTGAAAGCTTTTGTGCTAGCAATGGCATTCGAAGGCAAAGGACAACCCCAAGGACACCTCAACAAAATGGGATTTTGGAAAGGATGGACAGAAAAATCATGGAGCGAGCACGAAGCATGCGGCTACATGTAGGCCTACCGCTTGAGCTTTGGGCGGAAGCTATAAGTACGTCTGTTTACTTGATCAACCGGTCACCCTCAACGACATTGGATGGGGGAGTTCCAGAAGAGGCGTGGACAGGTAAACCAGTGAATTATGCATTTCTGAAAGTGTTTGGGTGTGAGACTTTCATGCACATAGATAGAAGCCTAAGATCAAAGCTAGAAGAAAAGTCCAAAAAGTGTATCTTCATTGGCTATGGAGAAGGTGACTTTGGGTATCGCCTATGGAATCCTGAAGATGGTAAAATCTTAAGGAGTAGGGATGTAATTTTTAACGAACAAAATATGTACAAAGATTACTTGGAAAGAAAACAAACAAAAGAAACAGGTGATGAGTACATGGAGCTTGAGGACGGTGAAGACTCAAGGACTGCAAATGGTGACAATGTGCAACAACGTCAACCAAATGAGGAGCCTCAACCTATTCCCGGAAGATCTACAAGAGCAAGTAGACCTCCAGAAAGGTTTGTTCCTTCCTTCAACCATCTCTTGATCTCAGATTCTGGAGAGCCGGAATCATATGAAGAAGCTATGCAACACGAGTCCAAAGAAGAATGGACGAAGAGCATGCAAGTGGAGATGGACTCAATACATCGCAATCAAACATGGGAGTTAGTTGAGTTGCCTAAAGGTAAGCGGACACTTCAAAACAAATGGTGTTCAAGTTGAAGAAAGAAGAAGGTGGAAAGAAAAGGTACAAGTCAGGCTTGTGGTAAAAGGGTTCTCTCAAAAGAAAGGTATTGACTTCAATGAAATATTTTCTCCTATTGTAAAAATGAACTCAATTAGGCTTGTCTTAAGCCTTGTGGCTTCTCATGAGCTAAATCTCGAGCAAATGGATGTAAATACGGCATTCCCTCATGGTGACTTAGAGGAGGAAATCTACATGCTTCAACCAAAGGGGTATGAAGTAAAAGGTAAGGAGAAATGGTTTGCAGATTAAAGAAGAGCTTGTATGGTTTAAAACAAGCATCAAGACAATGGTACTTGAAGATTGATCGATGGATGTTGGATCATGGATTCACAAGATGTAACTCGGATCACTGCGTCTACACGAAGAATTTGGGAGATGGGAAATCATCCTAATGTTGTATGTTGATGACATGTTGATTGCAAGTGCTAACATGCAGGACATCAAAGACCTAAAAGAGGAGCTGTCTAAATCTTTTTCAATGAAAGATTAAGGTGCTGCAAAGAGGATACTTGGTATGAAAATATCAAGGGATAGGATGAAGAAGACAATAAAGCTATCTCCAGAGGATTACATCAAGAAGGTACTAGAAAGGTTTGCAATGCAAAATGCAAAACCAGTTTCTAGACCTTTGGCTGGTCACTTGAAATTAACGAAGGATATGTGTCCAAAGACACAAGAGGAGATAGCCTATATGTCTAAAGTTCCATATGCTATGGCGGTAGGTTCTCTAATGTATGCTATGGTCTGGACAAGGCCAGACATTGCACATGCAGTGGGAGTTGTGAGTACATTCATGGACAACCCAGGTAAAGAGCATTGGCAAGCTGTGAAGTGGATACTTAGGTATCTAAAAGGGACAACAACAAATGCTTTGTATTTTGGAGGAACTGATATTTTTCTTCAAGGGTATACTGATGCAGATATGGCAGGTGACAAAGATACTCGAAGGAGCACTACAGGCTATGTCTTCACAGTTGGAGGCACAGCAATAACCTGGGCTTCAAAGCTGCAGAAAGTGGTCTCGCTTTCTACCACGGAAGCAGAGTATGTAGCAATGACGTAGGCAAGAAAAGAAATTCTATGGCTTCACAGATTCTTAGAAGAGCTTGGATTCAAGCAAGACAATTGTGTCTTGTACAGTGATAGCCAAAGCGCTATTCATCTTGCAAAGAACTCAGCCTTTCATTCAAGGACAAAGCACATTGAGGTGAGATATCACTTTATACACACTCTTTTGGAAGAAGGACAGCTAAAGCTAGGAAAGGTGCATACAAGTGAAAATCCTGCAGACATGTTTACAAAGGTACGTGGTCAACAAGGAGAAGTTGAGCTTTTGCTCATCTTAAATTGGCATTCAAGGATAAGAAGCCAGGATGGAAAGCAGTCACAGGTTTGGTTTGGAGATCAGTCTCCAAGTGGGAGATTGTTAAGTATGGAGCCTGATGTACCCCTTGTAATTTTATGTGGTAAAAGCGTACATTTGTAAGGCCCCCATTATGAGGAGAAGCCATCGTGTGGGAAGGAAAATCACTCACCGAAAACCAAAATTTTCATGACCAAAACTTAGGGGCAACTTTTTTTCCCCTTCGCCGGAATATTCCTTTTCGCCGGAATATTATGGCCGGACAGCGGTGGCCGGAAAGTGGTCGAAAAACGACCGGTCGGTTGGCCGGTAGTCAATGGCCGGTGGCCGGTGGTCGGAAGTCAATGGCCAGTGGCCGGTGGCTGAATTCAATGGCCGGTGGCCGAATTCAAAAGCGGATTGTCTACACAAGGGCGGCCACAGATGGGCGGATTGGAGGGGCCGATTTGGACTTATTCACACAAGGGCGGCTACAGATGGATGCCTCTCATATGAGAGGGCAACCCTTTTGGCCTATAAAAGGAGGCCATTTCATAGTGTGAAGTTGATGCAACAAGGTGGGTGTGAGGTGGTGAGAGTGAAGCAAGGCGGGAGCTCTATTAAGGGTATAATCCCTTTGTAAATTACTTCTTGTTTTGAAGTACTAAAGCCATTGAGTGGCTGCTTTCCCGTGGACGTAGCCCACATTGGGTGAACCATGTATATCTTGTGTACTCTCTCTCTCTCTCTCTACTCTATAATCTCGTGTATGTAAACCTGTCTCTCTCCATTAAGTAATCTACTCAATTATCTATTTAGCTACGTCTTATTTCCTAACACTGGAGCTGGGAATGGGATAATTCATCCATGTAGGCCGCTTCTTCTTTAGTGCTTCATGTGCTTGCCATGTCCTTACCCATGGTACATGATAAAAGGTTGGGTCTTTCTGAAGGGTTGCAGGTGCTCTTGTGAACAGAATCAAATATCATGAATTCTTGTTCAACCAGCTCTTTCTCCACTTGGGGTGAACTTCCTCTACGCCTTCTGCCTGCATGTCTTTATATAGTCTTTCTTTGACCTGTAAAAGCTCTCATGTATAGTATTTCTTTGACCTGTAAAAGCTCTACCTTGATCAAGGGATATGGAAATGATTGTTGATGCCATTGTGCATTGATTTGGTTGGGAGTGAGTTGAGTGACCTTGACTGAATGGATAACTCTCAACTCCCAACCCAATGCTGCTTTCCATTCTTAATCTGTCTGCTGAGCAACCTGTCCTTTAAGTGCATCTTCTTCAGCTTTAGACAATTGGACCATGGGCACTTGCTCAACATCTGTTAGTGGTACCTGAAACTCTTCTTCTCCTCCTAGCCCTTCTGTCAGTTGTGTTTTCATCTCAGCAAAAGAGACTAAAGGAATTTCAACATTTGGTTGCTCTGAGGTACCAACTTCTTCTTGTGTCTCTGGCTGTCCATCTTACAACAGCTAATTGACTCGCTTGAGCTCTGTTGTCTCCTTGGAGCATCTGTTCTTCTCGTTCTACCAGCATGAGTGCAAGGTATCTTAATTGTGACTGCTCTAGCTTTAGCTCTAGCTCAAGATATTTATTCTTCTTTTCCAATGCCTTATATACTTCGTTTGTACCTTTGATCAAGGCAAATGCGGGAGTTTCCCTTATCTGTCTCAAGAAAGTTTCCTGATCATTGATCCTTTGCTCTGAATATTGCAGAGATGCTTTTTCTACGTCGAGCTGCACTTGGATCTTTTGTAATGATAGAGTTGTGGTTAAGAGTTCATTTGTTACCTCTGTTAGCTGTTGGTCTTTGATCTTGTAGGCATCTGTTAACTTGTTGAGAAATTCGCCGAGCTCCTCCATTTCCTTTTGTTGCTTCTCTTTTGCTAGCTGGTGTTGTTCAGCTTCAGCTCTCAGCTCTTGGATTTGTCTCTGCAAATTTGAGATGACATTCATTTTGTCATCTAATTCTCCTTGTAGAGCATTGATAACCATCTCCAGCTCTTTAGCTTTAGCACTGCGGCTAAGTGCTGCTGTTCGTATTTTCTCAGTCATCATCTGCATTTGCTTTCCATGTTCATTAACTTACAAGATGACTTCATCATTCCTCTCCCATGCTTCATGCTATGTAGGATGCATAGATGTTTCAGGCATCTCTGTGTGTGGCTCCTTGGGTGGGGTTGCGATGGCTTGTGGTTGTGGCAGGGGTTCTACCTCTCCTTGACGCTGTGCGGTTGCCTCGACTGCTTTGTCTTCTTGAGTTTTCGTGGATGTCTCGGCCGTTTCTTGTTTGGTGGTTGTACAAGGGGTAGTTTCTATTGCTGTTGCCTTTGGTTGCTCAAAATTTGTTGCCTTCTCTTGTTCAATGTAAGGACATGGGTCCTATGGGCAAGGCCACAGGCATGGTCGGATAGTGTGTATGCTAGGGGGAGGCTACAGGATAGCACGCTTCGGTGACTAGCACATGCATTACCACTGCCCTTTCACTGGTATTAGAGAAAAAGTGAGCAAAAGCCTTCACAAAAACGATGAGTTTTTGTGAAGAGGCAACAAAGGTGTTCTTATGACGAACGACACATGAAGCGCTACAATTCCTGCAAGGCGAGGTTCGCATGCAATGCAGATTGTGGAGCATACAAAACACAAAGACTTCAATTTCACAAGGTACAAGTTGATGTTTTTTCTCTCTTTACATTAGTGTGTGTTTACCATGGCCAGTGAGGATATCCCACCTACACACACTTTTGATTTTGAACATGTAGTTCAAAACCAGGGCACCATGGGTGTTGCTGACACTAATATGCATGATGATGATGATCTAGGAGATCATGGGATTGTAGATATGGCTTCTTTCAAGACTTTGGAACATCATCAAAGCGTACTTGAAAGCAACCTCTCTACACTCAATGCAAATGCTACCAATCTTACGGAGTTACTTGTGAAATTTATGAATTCACAGACGACTCAAGGTGCCACAAGTGGAATGGTTCAAGGGAACCAAGCTTGCAAGACTCAAGGAGTCCAAGAGACAAGTGCTGTAGAAGATGCAGAAGGTAGCAATGCATTACTTAAGAATATCACCATTCCTAAGTTTCATGGGGAAGAGCATGATAGCAACAAGGATGCGGTCAATATGTTCTTACACAAATGGAGTGATATTCATAGATTGATACACACCCCGGATATAAATACGGGTGTGGAAACAAGTGTATCTCTTAAAGGCAAGGGCTATAAGTGGTGGATGACATTTCCAATAGATGCTCGTCCTCCGTCTTGGGCTGCGTTTCAAGCTTCTTTCTCCAAAGAGTTTTTGGACTCCAATGAAGAAGATAATAAATGGTTAGCATGGGATGCATGCCGCATGTTTGGCCTCTCTCTCACACAGTACCTTTCGAAGTATCATAAAATCATATTAAAACTATAAGGTTTAGATGAATTCCAAAAGATACGGGGTTTTAATAGGGGTCTTCACAAAGACTATCGTCTTCATGTCAAGACCCAATATCCAAAAACTTTGGAAGAAGCCATCAGTCATGCCCAAAGATATGATGATGACCAAGAGAGGAAAGGAAATGTTCCCTACTCTAAGAGTACTTTTGCTAAGAGCAATGTGGCTAAGAGCCAATGACGAGGTAGATCTTCCACACGTTCCAAGAGGAATAAGAGACAATCTACCTCTCCACGTCCACAAGAGGCTATGAAGCCTAAGCAATCACGAGATACTCCACGTGGGTCTCTCAGCACTGCTAATTTTGAGCGTGCAGAGAAACACAATTTGTGTTTTAGATGTCTTTTGGACCAACATAACAAGAATGATTGTCCTCTTTTGCAAGGCAAAGAAAGGCCATGCACACAGTGCAACGTCTCACATTAGATTCATCTCCTAAATATTGTGTTGTAGAGGTTCTTCATATGGAAGAAAAGCACAAGTGTTGTGTGCTTGCTTTAATGTGGCAGCCCACCTTTGGCCCCCATGATTTGATGTGCATGCATGGAACTATTAACGGACAATGTGTTCGTATTTTAGTGGATGATGGTGCAACTCATAACTTCTTGAGCTATAAGCTAGTCAAGGAATTGAAGCTTACACAGACTCCTTGGTCTCACAAGTATGCAGTGGAGTAGATGTCTGGGAATGATAAAGAAGTATGGGACACGGTAGTTCAAGGGTTGAGATTATTGTTCAAGATCATACAATGACCCTTGACTTCCAAGTTATGAACATGGACCGTGCTGATGTAGTTTTAGGAGGGGAGTGGCTGCATGGTTTAGGAAACACATTGCACACTAGTTATGAGCACAACTCCTTATCCTTTATGGCCAATGGTAAACATGTGCTTTTGCTTGGTGAGAAAAATATACCATCTGCACCTCTTATATGTACAACCAAGCTTTCTATTTTGCAGAAAGCAGATTTAATAGATGAAGTATTTTTGTGTTACTGCTTGTCTCCAAGTCTTGTGAATTCTCAAGAGCAAAGTGCGGTGAATTCTAGTAATGGTATGCAAAGTGCAATGAATTCTACTGATAAACAAAGTGTTAACAAATCTAACAAGAAAAGTGCTCTCACTTTTAACTCTATAGAGCAACGTGCAACTGTACATGTTGTAAAACAAACATTGTACAGGAATTACAAGGTTCTCCATCCCAACATAACTCTACTTTACTTTCTCCTTTTGCACGGCAAAAGCTAACTCACTTACTCATAGAGTATAGTGATGTGTTCTCAAGTGATTTACCACCACGTTTACCCCATACACGTGATGTGCAGCATGGCATAGATGTCTTGCCAGGCACTAAACCGATGAGTAAACCACCTTATCGTATGAGTGCTAAAGAAGCCAAGGAGGTTGAGATTCAGTTGACTGACTACCTTGCTCATGGTTTCATTAGACCTAGCACTTCGCCTTGGGCATCACCAATTCTATTGGTAAAAAAAAGAAAGATGGTACTATACACATGTGCGTAGATTATCGCATATTAAATGCGATAACCATCAAGAACAAGTATCCTTTGTCTCGAGTGGATGAGTTGTTTGATCAACTCCATGGGGCAAGATACTATACAAAGATAGATCTTCATTCAGAATACCACCGGTGTGTATCCTACTACAAGATATCTCCAAAGCTGTGTTTAGAACACGGTTCGGGCATTTTGAATTTTTGGTTATGCCTTTTGGTCTAACCAATGCTCCAGCTACATTTATGACACTCATGGATAGTGTCTTACGTCCATATCTTGGAAAATTTAATGTGGTTTTCCTTGATGACATTCTCATTTACAGTAAGACTGAAGATGAACACATAGAACACTTACGATTAGTGTTCAAAAAAGTACGAGCTCATGCGTTGTAGCTAAGCAAAGCAAGTGCGATTTATTTAAAACAGAGATACATTACCTTGGTCACGTGATCTCTTATTTTGGCATCAAAATGGACACTGACAAGGTCGCTGCCATTCTTTGATGGCCACATCCCAACACGGTTGAGGAGCTTCAAATATGGCCACATCCCAACATGGTTGAGGAGTTTCAAATAGGTTTAGGCATGGCTGGATTTTATCGACAGTATATCCGTGATTATGCCAAAATTGTTGTTCCTAAGACGGATCAACTTAAAGCAAAAGATAAGACCTTTTCTTGGGAAAAAGCCCAAAAACGTGGTTTCGAACAGCTCAAGGTAGCTATAGCCACTGCTCGCATCCTAGCAATCATCGACCCACTTAAGCAAACGTTGTGGTAGACACTGATGCTAGTGATAAATCAATAGGTGCGATACTTCTCCAGGAGGGAAGACCTATAGCCTTTGAAAGTGAAATGTTAAATAGAGCTCCATAGAATTATTCTGTCTATGAGAGAGATCTCTATGCCATAATTCACGCTTTACGAAAGTGGTGACACTATTTATATGGTGTTGAGTTTGAAGTAGTTTTTGACCATGACAATATCAAATGGTTTACTACTCAAATGGACTTGAAGGGCCATAAAGCTAGATGGGCCAAAATCCTTCAAGATTATGATTGTAAGCTACAATATCACAGGGGGCGATAAAATGTAGTAGCAAATGCATTAAGTCGGATGCCTCTGATTAATTCACTTGCTTTCACGAAAATAAAGAGTGGATTTTTAGAGTCATTACGTGGCAAGTGTGCACAAGATCAATCATATGCTAAAGTGTAGAGTGCAGTTTTAAAAAGGGATCCCTCACACTTACATGTCTCTGAACAGCCAGATCAACATGTCTTTGCACGTGTAGATAGAAAGTCCCACACACAGAGCTCCACCCTACTCAGGAAGAGCTTAAGTGATGGAAGAATTTTTCCATTGATGATGGCTTCTTACTCCACAAAGGTAGAGTATGTGTGCCAAAGGACTCAGACACTAGGCACCAAATATTATTTGAGTCTCACGATAGTCCAAGTGCTGGTCATCCAGGTATTCGTACGACGTATGCCTTAGTTCGATGGAAATTTTATTGGTCGATCTTACATTGATAGCCATTTTTTCGGCTCTGATAAAATATTTTAAGAAGCCACTTCACCCCACAAAACCACCCTAGCACAATGATTAGGTTCGCTTTTTCATTGTAAATAGTGTGCATGCGTTAAAGGTTTTTATCACATTTTTTTAATCAAATCATTGAGCGAGTTATTGGGCTAGGAGACAAAAAACTAAACTTATAATATTACGGTCCTCTTTACATGTAAATATTTTCTATCAAATAAAGGACCTAAGTATTAACGGGTTTTTTCAAAATTTTTGTATTTATTTAAATATATATTCTTAGGTGTGCATTATCAGGGCTAAGTATGCTAGCTTCCATTGAGTATCATTCCTTATACATATTTTACTATCATTCTATCCCTTAAGCTCTACTCACACAAGCCTTGAAAAACCTTTATGTGACTTCATCGTAAAAATTTACCAATAACCTTATCGGCTCCGTCATATTTTTTTCCATCCCTCCCAGTTAAATATTCACAAGTAAATAGATTTCATCTTCAAATAAACTTCATGAATCACTCAAAGTAAAGAATAATTGAGGGTCCCTTCCCTCATGATTTTCCTCCTTAGTTTTATATATTTTTTGCCACCATGCATCCCATGTGTCCATTTTTCATGACTAGCTAGCCTATCTTCTTACCCCACAATATATATTATATTTGATACTTATCCTATACTATACATGTGTGCAAGCTCCTTGGCAATATTAGATCATGGTGGATGTATGGGGGGCTCACTTGGAAGACTACAAAGGAAAAAGAATCAAATAGTGTCCCACTTCAAGCCTTATTAGGTGCTACAGGGACAATTTTCTGCTCAAATTTTGGCACCTTTTTTTGATCCGAATTTGAGGATGTGTCCAAAACAAAAAATGTAGCTCGTCAGTTGAAGTTTTTTTCATAATTTTCTTCGAAATTTTGAAGTCAAGGGCGATTTTACATGAAATTTATGGCCGACTTCAAAACTACCACCCCTCATACACCAAAAAATCTTCCTATTTTCTCTCACCCTTCCACACGCCTACTCACTCTTACACACTCCTCCCTCTCTTTTCCACACCCAAACCTGCAACTCCCATGTCCTATTTCACCCTCTTCACCATTACCACTTCTCTCACACCTCCGTAGCCCTCATCCTCCATTTCTACACCCCTATGCACTCCCCTTTCTCTCTACATATATGTCCATATTACCATACCCTCTTCAGCTTTCTAAAGAACTCCAAAAAATCAGCACAAATCCAAGGTTAACCTCTGAAAATGAAGGATTTTATCATGAATTATCCAAGGTTCAAGATAACATAGCTTCATCGACACGTGCAACTTCGCCATGCTGACCGCTTCTTCTACCGGTGCTGTAAAGAGGTGAATGTCAACTTCTCCAAAGCTTCAGCCTCTCTTTACAAGCTTATCCCTTCTCTAACTTTGCTCATCATATATCTCACCATTTCATGAATGAGTTTGTAAATATTTTGTAGTGATTATTACTAACCACACTAACCACTAACCTTATTGTAAAAATACACCCTCCACTATCTATTAGAGTAGGCACTCCCAAATTATTCACCCAATCCTCTCTCCTTTCATCCTCAATAATTCTCTTCCCTTGAGCCCACCTACATGTGACTCAGAGAGATAAGAGAGACCCACCCTCATTTAAGAAATAAAAATATGCATAATCTTTGATTTCTTCAAATAAACTTGATTAGGTCTAATCCTAATCGGGGCTTCTAAAACCTATAAATAGAGCCCTTCTCTCCCTTGTAAATCATCACATGATCACACTACACCACACCATTATCCATACATAACACACCACTTTTCAAGCCTAGTTGTGTAGAGTGTGTGCATTGTGAGCGCTTTATTCTAACACTACACATAGGTGCATGGAGAATCTTGAAGTTAGTTATGCCATCTAGAGGAGTGGAGTGATTCCATACTCTTCATCACACTTGTAGCGTACTCTTGTGCATAAATAAGAATTATAGTTTTGGGTGCAATTGTATGCAACAACTACGACTCTTCTCTCCAAATTGACTTGATAAGTTGGCTCGTCAGGTGGTTGAAGGTATATTGTCCTTGACGTATGTTGTGCCATTTCATGCTTGGCGGTTTGAAGGCTTGTTGAATTGTTTGCCTAAAGATTCAAATATTGTAAGAGGGTGCTCGGTGAGAGGGCTCCCGTGACCCTAAGACAATTTGTGTTGTCTCTCTATTTCTCACCAAGCTTTGTGTGCATCTAGTGTTTAAGGCTAATATTGAGTTTCTCAAGTTGATTTGTGCTCTTTACCTCACTCTGGTGTGGTGGATTTTTGTGTTTTGTGTGTGTGGCTATCTTGCATCCCCCTCTTTTTGTGTGTTTGAGTACAAAGAGATATCACGTGCGTCCTAGTTCGCATCTACAACTAGGTGGTGCCCCTTTCTTGTTTGGTTTTTGGCTGTGGGTTGTTGTTGTCTTTGATTGTGGTTGCCCCAGTCCCAATTGAGCAGCACGAGAGCCTGGAAGGGTGTTTAGAGGCCGCTCTTCTTACCGCTCGCTCCGGACCGCCTTGATTTTGGTGCCCCCACTGAGGACGGCTTGTGTATTTTTGTGTAGGATCAACCTTTGGCATAGTCAAGTAGTTTGCATGAATCACTAGAATTTGTATGATCCCTTCAATCCCATTGCAAGGCAAAAGGTACACATTTTTGTTAGTACTAAGTTCGTAGAATTTTAGGTCCTCTTAGGCTGGCCGAGATAAACGCTTCAATAAATCCTTTTATTTTGCCTCTCATTAGATATGACCTTAGTTTGGACGTCTATATTTTTGTTTTGTTTTAAGCATTAGGTCATGCATAGACAATGGATAATGGCCAAGGAATAGAGGTTTTCCCCTTCCATATTACCCCACATTAGAATAAACGTTGCAATTAGTAGAAACATCCATTTTCAACAACGTATGGTGTTCATGTTTGGTGCCCAAAGAGTAGGAGAAATTCTTGCATCACCAAACCGTGTCATCCTGCCTCTTGTTGATTATCATAGATCATTTGATGTGCATATTTTTATTTTGTTGTAGAACAAATTTTTATTTAGAAAACATTATTTTATAGATCTTTTTAAGAAGAGAAAAAAAAATGTGCATCACTTTGAAATCAATTCAATGGAGAGCCAACGCTAAATGTCTGGATATCCTCTTTTCTTTGGAGAGCCTAGAGAGGATGCATAATTATTTTTAGCAAATTTCAAGATGTCTTGCCGTATCAAGAGGATAGTAACTGATCAAGAACGTGTTGAAATGTTTGAGGTGGTCCTCAAGAAAGATGCTAGCACTTGGTTTGACTCTTTGCCTGAGGAAGTTAAGGGGAATTACACAGAAGTCTTGAATCGTTTCAAGAAGTACTTCTTTGATCCCCAAAACACTCAAAAATTATGGCAAGACATTGTTTCTCATAAGCAAAAAGACTTAGATGACTACTACTTGTACAAGCAAGAGTTTCTACGTCTTTGGGCTTTATGGATACGAAATGTGGCTAACCCTGGTGATGGTGCAGAATTTCTAAAGAAGGAGAGGTTCATAGCCGGACTCTTTCCTGACCTTAAGGTAAAAGTTGAGGTGGGTGCACCTGCTACCTTTGATGCAGCCAAAACTAGGGCCGCTGAGAAGTATACGAAACTCAAGTGCTTAAGGGGAGAGGCTTCAATCGGAGGTCTTAGACCCAAAGGTACGTCACAAGCATCAACATCTAGAGTGCTTCTTGAGGTAACGACGGAAGTGATTGAGAAGTTAAATGAATCTTTAAGCAACTTGTCAATTCACCTGTCACAAGCTGTAGGTCCAAAAGGACAAGCAAAGAAGTATGAAGAGAGAGAGAGCCATAACCTAGGAGAGTCTTGCAATGTTGGAATTGCGGAGAGTCTGGACATGGGATGTATAATTGTCCTTGGCCCCGTAGGGAGCCAGGGAGACCTAACTTGAATTACCCAGTGATGAATGCAGGCGAACGAGATGGTCAACAACCGAGGCTTCTACAAAGGCCAAATGGACCAAGACCACCTCCACAAGGGGTGGAAGGAGTTCCACCTTTGCCTGACCTAAATGTCAATGTTGTAGAAGTCACACAATCCAAAGAGGGTGACATTGAAGCAAATGGCATCAAACATGGGCGGGAAAAAGGTAAGGAAAAGGAAGGAGCAACATCACAAAGTGACCATGGACGAGGAAAGAAAGCAAAGGATACCAAGAAAGTCAAGAGGATCCGGTGCCGCATCAACCTTCAAGACTTCCCTCTTGGACATGGTATGGCTCCCTACAAGCTTATGGAGGACATGAGAGGTAAGGGTCCAAGCATATCATGGCCTCAATTTCTTGCATTGTGCCCACAAGTTAGGAGGGAGTTAACAAAGGCAATTAGCACTAGGAGAAGGACAAAAGAAAATGTTCTCGTTGTTAAAATTGCACATGCCCAAATGAATGAGGATATTACACCTGTGCTAGATTGCTATATCAAAGGAAAACTAGTTAGGAAGGGTCTAGTGGATAAGGGCACACAAATTTGCATCATGACAGAGGACCTTATGCGGAGACTAGGCACGCACATTCATGAGACGCTTGAAATCAAAGTGAAAATGACAAATAATAGCAAGACTAGGTGTTTGGGAGTTTGTAAGAATGTTTCTGTGGAAGCTTTCGGCATTAAAAAGGCTGTTGATTTCTATGTTATGTTTACAAGGGGAAATGGCTATCCATTTATCCTGGGTTGACCGTGGCTAATGAGAATGCGAGCTTTGTAGGATTGGGAAAGTGGAAAGTTGATTTGCAGGAATGACAATCACAAGAAGGTTGTCTTTGACATGAAGGAGCAAAGTCAAGAGGAGCTCCAGGAGGAATCTTCTCAAAGCGAAAGTGGGGATGATTGGACCGATGACACCTCGGAAGAAGAAAGCAGTGGTAGCACTACGGAGGAGGAGTCATCCATTGAAGTCATGGGTGTAAGTTTTAGGACAAATAAAGAAGAGACATCTTGCCAAGGTTTAGAAGAGGTAGGCCCCCAAGAGAACCAAAGTTTGCATGATGAAGAAATGCTAGATGGTATGTTGTCAAAGACTCTTACTTGGGAGGAAAGAGAGGAATTCAAAAGTGTGCTAAGAAAGTTTCCTAGGCTTTTTGATAAAGATTACATAGATGTACGTGGAGTGGATGCCATTCAACACAAGATCGAGCTAAAGCCAGAGACCAAACCTAAAGCACAAAAGCTACGAAGATTAGGAGTCATCAAAGAGCAAGCACTACTCAAAGAGGTGAGGAAGCTTCTAGCAGCAGGGTTCATCTACCCCGTAGAGAATTTTGAGTGGGTCTCTCTAGTTGTGTTCACTCCGAAAAAGAATGGAAAGTGGAGGGTATGTGTCGATTATCGTCCACTCAATGAGGCAACAAAAAGGTATCACTTTCCCCTCCCATTTCAAGATGAGATTCTTAATGAGGTAGCAGGTAAAGAAAAGTACACGGTATGTGATGGCTACTCTGGTTATTTTCAAATAGGTATTGCATTGGAGGATCGATTAAAAACAACCTTCATCACTCCTTGGGGTTGTTTTTCTTTTAGACTCATGCTGTTTGGTTTGACAAATGCTCCAGCAACGTTTCAACGATTCATGAACATGGTGTTTCAAGCATTCTTTGGGAAGTCTATTAGAGTATTCATAGATGATTTTTGCATCTATAGCTCTAAATCATTACATCTACAGAAGGTAGAAGAAGGCTTGAAGAAGCTATATGATATGGAAGGTCAACTCAATCCCGACAAGTGCCACATAGGTGAGGATGAAGTGATCTTGCTTGGTCACAAGGTTTCTTCCAAAGGCATTGAGGTAGATCCAGCAAAGGCACAAGCTCTCATTGAGCTACCATCACCAAAGAGTCTTAAGGAGGTAATTTCATTTATTCAAAAGGTGAAGTACATGTCACGCTTCATTCACTTGGCATCGGAGTTACTTCACCCCCTCCAAAGTTGACACAACATGTAGAGTTTGCATGGTCTGACGAGCTTGAAGATTACTTTTCTTTTATAAAAATGGTTTTGGCAGAACTACCGATGCTCATGCCTCCACGTTGGGAGTTTACATTCTTTTGTTAGCACAAGTGTGAATAAAGAGACATTGGGTGCGGCATTGCTGTAGCAAGATCCTCATAGCACTAGGATGCGACCTGTCTACTTTGCTAGCCGGGTCATGAATGCGCTTGAAAAGGATTACACAGAAGTAGAATCTATGCTGCTTTCTCTTGTCTTTGTAGTGAGAAAGTTTAGATCCTACCTCCTACCAAAACCCTTTATCATAATCACTGTGCTGAAAACTTGTTTCCTTGGGTGTCATCTCAAATGACACTAAGTCCCAGGATTTCAAAATGGATCATGGAATTGCAGGAGTTCCAATACTCTTTTAGAGTAGAATATAGTGTACGTAAACAATTAGCAGGGATTCTCACCTATAAAGTGCATGAAAGGGACATCAAGGTGCCTAAAGTGAAAACCCTACCCTTACCACCACCAAAGCATTTACCTAATGCATTCACCTAATGCATTCACCTTGTTCTTTGATGGAGCATTTAAGAAGGCTACAGGAAAAGCAAGGGGAGGGCTTGTGTTGCTTGATTCAAATGGTGAGGTTGTTATGAAAGAGCATGTGAATTTTCCCCGGGGCGGTCAATTTTTAGAATGTGTATGCTATCATGTGAGTTAACTGGAGAGGATTATTAAAAGATCAAAATGTATACATATAGAGGGGGGTGGGGGTTTTTTAAATAGGCACGTAGTGTAAATATAGTATGTATATTGAGGTATTATTAATAACCTCTTGAATGCACGTGATATAGGAAGCTTTTGCTAAGTGATAGCCCCGTGGAATTTTCCCGGTTCCAAGAGCAACAATGAAGCAGAGTACAACATACTAATCCATGGTTTGCAGATGTGTGTTGCTCAAAAGTTACGGCGTCTCATGGTAAAAGGGGATGCACTTCTCATTGTGAAGCAAATTCTAGGTATTTGGGCTTGTAAGAATGAAAGGTTAAGGCAAAAGGTTCATGCCATCCGTAAACTCTTCAATCAATTTGAAGAAGTACAATTGTATCATATTCCTAGGAAACAAAATGAAGATGCTGATTTGCTTGCCCAAAAAGCAGTTGCATGTGTTGAGAGTGAAGTGTAGGTCATCATGGCAGCAACAATGATAAAACAACAAAGTTACCAGGGGATGGAGTCATTGGCTCCCATTGTGAGCTACACTTTAGAGGGCGAGATTCCAGAGGGCTTCACAAAGGCGCAAAAGCGGAGGCTTATTAAGAAGGGGAGTTCGTATTTGTTTTTGGAAGGTGCTCTCTACCAAAGGGAAAAAGATCAAGTTTGTAGGAGAATACCGACAACCAAGGAGATTCCAACCATTGTTGAAGGTTTGCATGAGGAAACGTGTGGTGGTCATTTTGCACAGGAACTCATTGCAAAAAATATTTTGCTTGCCGGGAAATGTTTGGCCAAGCTTGCACATTGATGTTCAACATTGGTGTAAAAGCTGCCACAATTGTCAGATTAACAAGCGTCTGTTACATGGTCCACGTCAGTTAGTCCTTGCAAATGGTCCATTTGAAAAATGGGACATTAATGCTATGGGTCCATTTCCTAGAACTAAAAATGGAAAATTGTATATCTTGGTGGCCATAGACTACATGACTAGGTGGGTAGAAGCTCAATGTGTGGCAAGAGTAAATGAGAGGACAGTTAGCAAGTTCGTGTACACTCACATTTGTTGCAGATTTGGCACACCTTTGGAGATTGTTTCTGATAATGGCCCAGGATTTAGGAAGGGCTTTCTCACAAAAGTTTGTGATGAGCTTCACATTCTACATCGGCATAGCGCACCCTACTATCCTCAGTCAAATGGTTTGGTAGAGAACTAATGGCATCATTGCAGGAATCATCCAGAAGATGGTAAAGAACAAGACAAAGCTATGGGATGACTTCTTGGATGGAGCATTGTGGTTCTATCGGACTACCTACAAGGAAGCGACAGAGTTCACACCCTTCCACCTAGTCTATGGTCAATAAATTTGCAGCCCATCGAGCTCAACATTTCTACGATGCGACTTCATGGAAAGGTGGCACAAGGCGAAGAAGCAGCATGGGAAGATCGCCCTCTCACCCTTGTAGAACTAGAATGGAAATAGGAGGCGGCTTATGAGTGCTATAAAAGAAAGGCTACACAAATAAAGGACAAGCTTGACAAAAAGGTGAAAGACAAAGGGATCAAGGAAGGATACTTGGTGCTAAGGTACGATAATCTCCTTGACAATCACTTTGATGTGAAGTTCAATACTAGATGGCAGGGTCCCTACATTGTAAAGAAGGCCTACTGTTCACGCTACTATCAACTCATGGATTTGGATGGCAAGGAGCACCCCAAGAAGGTGAATGGGTATTGACTAAAGCCCTACTTGAGTCGAGTTCTACTAGAAGATCTACAAGAGTATCAAACAACTACATTACCATGTAAGTCTTTGAGCTTGGCACTACAAGATGAAGATTCGATCAAGGCACCAAATATCACGAAGGATTAAAAAAACTCTCATTGGAAGATATGCCTTTTGATGGTACACGAATGTACCATCATCTAGGGTAGGGCTAAATGATAGCCGTTTTTTCGGCTCTCATTAAATATTTTAAGAAGCCACTTCACCCCACAAAAACACCCTAGCACAATGACTAGACTCGCTTTTTCATTGTAAATAGTGTGCGTGCGTTTAGGGTTTTAATCACATTTTTAAAATCAAATCATTGAGCAAGTCATTGGGCTAGGAGACAAAAAAATAAATTTACAATATTACGGTCCTCTTTACATGTAAATATTTTCTATCAAATAAAGGACCTAAGAATAAAGGGGTTTTTTCAAAATTTTTGTATTTATATAAATATATTTTCCTAGGTGTGCATTATCAGGCCTAAGTATGCCAGCTTCCATCGTGTATCATTCCTTATACATATTTTACTATCATTCTATCCCTTAAGCTCTACTCACACAAGCCTTGAAAAACCTTTATGTGACTTCATCGTAAAAATTTACCAATAACCTTATCGGCTCCGTCATATTTTTTCCATCCCTCCCAGTTAAATATTCATAAGTAAATAGATTTCATCTTCAAATAAATTTCATAAATCACTCAAAGTAGAGAATAACTGAGGGTCCCTTCCCTCATGATTTTCCTCCTTTTATTTTATATATTTTTTGCCACCATGTATCCCACGTGTCCATTTTTCATGACTAGCTAGCCTATATTCTTACCCCGCAAGTATATATTTATTTGATACTTATCCTATACTATACATGTGTGCAAGATCCTTGGCAATATTATATCATGGTGGATGTATGGGGGGACTCACTTGGAAGACTACAAAGGAAAAAGAATCAAATAGTGGCCCACTTCAAGCCTTATTAGGTGCTTCAAGGACAACTTTTTGCTCGAATTTTGGCACCTTTTTTTGATCCGAATTTGAGGATGTGTCCAAAAGAGAAAATGTAGCTCGTGAGTTGAAGTTTTTTTCATAACGTTTTTAGAAAATTTGAAGTCAAGGGCGATTTTACATGAAATTTATGGCCGACTTCAAAACTGCCACCCCATACACCAAAAAATCTTTCTATTTTCTCTCACCCTTTCACACACCTACTCACTCTTATACACTCCTCCCTCTCTTTCGCACACCCAAACCTACAACTCCCATGTCCTATTTAAACCTCTTCACCATTGCCACTTCTCTCAGACCTCAAATAGCCCTCATCCTCCATTTCTACACCCCTATGCGCTCCCCTTTCTCTCTACATATATGTCCATATTACCATACCCTCTTCAGCTTCTAAAGAACTCCAAAAAATCACCAAAAATCCAAGGTTAACCTCTGCAAATTAAGGCTTTTATCATGAATTATCCAAGGTTTCAAGATAACATAGCTTCATCGACACGTGCAACTTTGCCATGCTGACCGCGTCTTCTACCGGTGTTGTAAAGAGGTGAATGTCAACTTCTCCAAAGCTTCAACCTCTCTTTACAAGCTTATCCCTTCTCTAACTTTTCTCATCATATATCTCACCATTTGGTGAATGATTTTGTAAATATTTTGTAGTGATTATTACTAACCACTAACCACTAACCTTATTGTAAAAATACACCCTACAATATCTACTAGAGTAGGCACTCCCAAATTATTCACTCAATCCTCTCTCCTTTCTTCAAATAAACTTGATTAGGTCTAATCCTAATCAGGGCTTCTAAAACCTATAAATAGAGCCCTTCTCTCCCTTGTAAATCATCACATGATCACACTACACCACACCATTCTCCATACACAACACACCACTCTTCAAGCCTAGTTGTGTAGAGTGTGTGCATTGTGAGTGCTTTATTCTAACACTACACATAGGTGCATGGAGAATCTTGAAGTTAGTTATGCCATCTAGAGGAGTGGAGTGATTGCATACTCTTCATCACACTTGTAGCCTACTCTTGTGCATAAATAAGAATTATAGTTTTGGGTGCAATTGTATGCAACAACTACGACTCTTCTCTCCAAATTGACTTGATAAGTTGGCTCATCAGGTGGTTGAAGGTATATTGTCCTTGAAGCATGTTGTGCCATTTCATGCTTGGTGGTGAGGCGGTCCGGGGCAAGCAGCAAGGAAGTGGCCTCTAAGCACCACCTAGGCTCCCGTGTCGCTCAAAAAAAAATATATGGATGGCCAAAAGACCAAGCCAAACCCACACAAAACCAAGACAAAGGGCACCACCTAACTAGAATGAGTTAGGACATATGAGAACATGAACATCATACTTGAGCCTACACACATCTTTGTACGATCATCTCTATCATATATCCTTACATACCAAATGAAGAGGCTTACCTGCGACAATGCATGAAACAAACTCACAAAGGCACAAACACTTGAGCATAAATAGACGCACTCACATACACAATCACAAGACAATTGATGATTTTGTTACTCTAGTGAGGGATCTGCAATCCAACCTCAACCTAGACCGACAAAGTACCACCAATGCTCAACACCAACATCAACAAAAACTCTCAAAATAAAATACACAAGTGTTACCACAAGTAGACGTTTCCAATTGTTGCGGAAAGCTTTAGAAGATTCCAAAATGAGCACCAATTTGTGAATTGTCAAGAGATTAGGAGATAATGAGAATATGTGTGCCCAAATCCAATTGTTATAGATAGATAAGTAGACCATACAAATGGAGAGCCTAGCTCTGGCAATTATCTCGACATAAGGACTTGACACAAGGGCTTCCTCACACACTTAAGTAGCTAAATCTGTTCTTCTCTCAATTGATAAGCCCCCTCAAAGTGATGTAGAAGTGCTTTATTTATAGAATTTCCAAGTGGATTATCTCTAGGCATAAGTATGTTTATTTGTGTGGCTAATTAGTTTTAGGGTTTTTTGAATTCTTTATATGGTGGGACTACTTTGTCTTCTCTATTTACATTGAGTGAGAATAGGGAGAAGAGAAATAACTTATAGGGTTGAATGGAGGTGTTTCTATCTACATGGGCTCTCCATTTTTTAAAGGTGAAATTGGATGGGAAAATTGCATACAAGTTAGTAGTTAGTGAGTTAGTAGTTATAATATTTACAAGTGAGGCCCAAACGTGCCAAATGGATAATTTACAAAGGGAAGGCTCAAATGAGCATAATAGGAAAAGCGATTTTATGGAATGGTTATATACAAGGATGAGTTTGAAAGGATAAGAAACTTGTTACTGCTCGCAACGCCTTGTCGTTTGCTTCTCCAATGATTGATCCGTGGCGAGGTTTTGTCAGCTTGCATAATTAGGGTGCTTGTGGGAGATTAAGCTAATGAAGAAGATGCACACAATCAGTTTTTTGTTGATTTTTTAGATTTTTTGGAAGAAGAGATCAATCATATCTCTTCATCGATAATTACTAGGTAGGTAGTTAGGGTAGATGAGTGTTTAAAGCTTTCAGGGAAGGTATGTAAGAGTGGAGGTGATAAGGATTATTTGTACTTAGGGGGGGAAGAGAGTGTTTGCAGGTTTGAATAGAATGGAGATGGAAATGAGAGATTGTGTGGGTGAAGAGGAGAGTGAGGGTGAAGCATTTTGGACCAAGAGAGCAAAACTGGGGTCCACCAAAATGCCCATAAAAAATCGCTCATAGCTCCAAAAAATGTGAATTAATTTTTTCCAGAAACCTTAGCTCATGAGCTACAACTTTGTAGTTTTGTGCAAAGTCCAACTCGGAGTGGAATCATGCATGAAAATTCACCCAAAAACATGTGTCTTTTTCCCCCTCTCAAAGTCTTCCAAGTGGGGTCCTCGGTTGTTGATCTTGCATATATTCCAATTGGTGAGGCATGAGGGAATCACATGGACCCTTAATAATGCTCCATTGAGTCCATGAAAAATTATTATTGACTTTGGTGATGATATGCATGATAACAAGTGTACAAGCTAAGGTGCATGATTATAGTAATAAAATATAAATAATATGTATATAAAATATAAAAGTAAAATAAGATAAGATAATATACAAAAGAGGTACGCTAAAATATATATTGTTATATTTTATTACAAAAGGTGGAGTGAAAAAATAATATTTACAATTTTACACAATGTGAAAGAAAAAAGTACACTGTAGTTAACTAGTGTGAAGAAAAAATTGGAATCTCATGGATAAGTAAAATAGAAATATATAAATGAATAAATACACTCTCTTGAGATGTAAATAAATATAAAATTTACAAAAATCACTATATCATAAAAAACACGACGCACACCTAGTGAATTATTAGGTGGGTAGGGAAAAAATACTCACACCTAGTTACATAAAAGGGAATGGGAAAAAATATGTGTGAAAATAAATTTTTTGTTTTTACAAAATCACATTCTTAATATTTATGCCCTTTAAAACAAAGGAAAAAAATATTTACATAAATACTAAGGACAATAATAAGTTTTTGGATCCAACCCTACTTAGGTAATTAGTAAGGGTGGAGTTTTATGGTTAGGACACACTTTAGAGAAATATACACATTTATGAGCACACCATATCCACTATAGCATGGTATTACACACATGAAGAAAAATAAGGTATGTACAATCTTTGAGTTAGCATGTGGGTAGAGTTAAAAGGTTAGTAGTGATGGAGTGAGGCTAAAAATGTGAAATTTTTAATAGCGAAAGGCAGCTATCATTTAGCCCTCCCCCAAGATGATGGTACATTCATGTACCATCAAAAGGCATTCTTTCCAATGCAAGTGATGCCCGAGTGTTGATGAGATTTGATGTTTCCAAAGAATGTGTTTGTTGTCGCTCCCTACTACTTTTTCATGCCTTATGTGTATGAATGTCACAGCAAAACATGGATGATGATGTAGCCTCTTCATTTTGTAAACCCTTTGGTAGACTGTGACTCAAGTAGGGCTTTAGTCAATAACCATTTACCTTTTTAGAGTGCTTCTTTCCATCCAGATCCATGAGCACATAGTAGCTTGAATTAAAGGCCTTCTTCACGATGTAGGGAACCTGCCACCTAGTATTGAACTTCACATCAAAGCGATTATCAAGGCGATTTTCATACCTTAACACTAGGTCTGCTTACTTGATTCCTTTGTCCTTGACCTTCTTGTTGAGATTATCTTTTACTTGCGTGGCTCTGCTTTTGTAGCACTCGTAAGCTGCCTCCCGCTTCCATTCTAGTTCTGTTAAGGTGAGGAGACGATCCGCCCATGTTTCTTCTTCTCCTTGTGCCACCTTTGCATGAAGTCGTATTGTTGGAATGTTGAGCTCGATAGGCTGCAAAGCTTCTGGCCCATATACAAGGTGGACGGGTGTGAAATCCATAGCTTCCTTATACGTAGTTCGATACGCCCACAATGCTCCATCCAAGAAGTCATCCCATAGCTTGGTCTTGTTCTTTACCATCTTTCGGATGATCCCTGCAATGATTCCATTAGCTTTCTCAACCAAACCATTTGATTGAGGATAGTAGGGGGTGCTATGCCGATGTAGAATGTGAAGCTCATCACAAACTTCGGTGAGCAAACCCTTCCTAAATCCTGGACCATTGTCAGAAACAATTTTCCAAAGGTGTTCCAAATCTGCAACAAATGTGAGTATATACAAACTTGCTCACTGTCCTCTCATTTACTCTTGCCACACTTTGAGCTTCTACCCACCTAGTCATGTAGTCTATGGTCACCAAGATATACAATTTTCCATTCTTAGTCCTAGGTAATGGTCCCATAGCATCAATGCCCCATTTTTCAAATGGACCATTTGCAAGGACTAGTTGACGTGGACCATGCAACAAGTGCTTGTTTCCATTAATTTGACAATTGTGGCAGCTTTTGCACCAATGTTGAACATCAATGTGTAAGCTTGGCCAAACATACCCAGCAAAAGTAAAATATTTTCTGCAGTGAGTTCTTGTGCAAAATGACCACCACAAGCTTCTTCATGCAAACCTTCCAAAATGGATGGAATCTCCTCCATGGTTGATGATTCTTCTACAAACTTGGTCTTTTCCTCTTTGGTAGAGGGCACCTTCCAAGAATAGATATGAGCTTGCCTTCTCCATGAGCCTCTGCTTTTGAGCCTTTGTGAAGCATTGTGGAAACTCGCCCTCTAGGATATAGATCACAATGGGAGCCAATGACTCCATCCCTTGGTACCTTGGTTGCTTTATTGCTGCTGCTGCCAGAATGACTAATTTCACTTCACTCTCATCGCATGCAACTGCCTTTTGGGCAAGCAAATCAACAACTTCATTTTGTTTCCTAGGAATATGATACAATTGTACTTCTTCAAATTGATTGAAGAGTCTACGGATGGCTTGAACCTTTTCCCTTAGCCTTTCATTTTTACAAGCCCAAATACCAAGAATTTTCTTGACAATAAGAAGTGCACCCCCTTTTACCATGAGACGCCGTATCTTTTGAGAGACACACATCTGCAATCCATGGAGTAGTATGTTGTATTCTGCTTCATTGTTTCTCGTGGAATCGGGCAACTTCACATGCTTTTTCATAACAACTTCACCATTTGAATCATGCAAAACAAGCCCTCCCCCAGCTTTTCTTGTGGCCTTCCTAAATGCTCCATAAAAAAACAAGGTGAATGCATTAGGTAAACTTTTAGGTGGTGGTAAAGGTAGGGTTTTCACTTCAGGAACTTTCTCTTCCATGCACTCTATAGGTGAGAATTCCTGCTAATTGTGCACACACACTGTCCTCTACCTTGAAAGAGTATTAGAACTCTTGCAAATCCATGATCCATTGTGAAATCCTGGTACTTAGAGTCATTTGAGATAACACCCAAGGAAACAAGTTTTCAACAGTGAGTATGATAAAAGGTTTTGGCAAGAGATACGATCTAAACTTTCTTACTGCAAAGACGAGAGAAAGCATCATAGACTCTGCTTCTGTGTAGTTCTTTTCAAGTGCATTCATGACCCTGCTAGCAAAGTAGACAGGCTGCATCCTAGTGCTATGTGGATCTTGTTGTGACAAAACTCCACCCAATGTTTCCTTACCCACACTTGAGTTGACAAAGACTGTGAATTCCCAACATGGAGGCATAAGTGTTGGTAGTTATGACAAAACCATTTTGATACAATAAAAGTACTCTTCAAGCTCATCAGACCATGCAAACTCTACTTGCTGTGTCAACTTTTGAAGGGGGTGAAGTAACTCCGATGCCAAGTGAATGAAGCGTGACATGTACTTCACCTTTGAACAAATGAGATTACCTCCTTAAGACTCTTTGCTGATGGTAGCTCAATGAGAGATTTTGCCTTTGCTGGATCCACCTCAATGCCTTTGGAAGAAACCTTGTGACCAAGCAAGATCACTTCATCTTCACCTATGTGACACTTGTTGGGGTTGAGTTGACCTCCCATATCATATAGCTTCTTCAGGCCTTCTTCTACCTTCTGTGGATGTAATGATTTAGAGCTATAGATGCAAAAATCATCTATGAATACTCTAATAGACTTCCCAAATAATTCTTGAAACACCATGTTCATGAAACGTTGAAAGGTTGCTGGAGCATTTGTCAAACCAAATGGCATGACTCTAAAAGAAAAACAACCCCAAGGAGTGATGAAGGTTGTTTTCAATCGATCCTCCAATGCAATACCTATTTGAAAGTAACTAGAGTAGCCATCACATACCGTGTACTTTTATTTACCTACCACACCTCATTAAGAATCTCGTCTTGAAATGGGAGGGGAAAGTGATCCCTGTTTGTCGCCTCGTTGAGTGGCCGATAATCAACACATACCCTCCACTTGCCATTCTTCTTCAGAGTGACCACAACTGGAGAGACCCATTCAGAATTCTCTACAGGGTAGATGAATCCTGCTGCTAGAAGCTTTCATACCTCTTTGAGTAGTGCTTGCTCTTTGATGACGCCTAGCCTTTGTAGCTTTTGTGCCTTTGGTTTGATCTCTGGCTTTAGCTCGATCTTGTGCTGAATAGCATCCACTCCTTGTACATCTGTGTAATCCTTAGCAAAAAGCCTTGGAAATTTTCTCAGCATTTGTTTAAAATCCTCTCTTTCCTCCCATGTAAGCGTCTTGGAAAACATACCATTTAGCACTTCTTCATCAAGCACACTTTGGTTCTCTTGGAGGCTTACCTCTTCCAACCCTTGACAACTTGTTTTATTGTTTGGCCTTAATTGTACACCCATGACTTCAATGGGTGACTCCTCAACTGTAGTGCTTCCGCTGCTTTCTTCTTCTGAGGTGTCATCGGTCCAATCATCATAGCTTTCACTTTGAGAAGATTCCTCATGGAGCTCTTCTTGACGTTGTTCCTTCATGTCAAAGACAACCTTTTTGTGATTGTCATTCTTGCAGATCAGCTTTCCACTTTCCCAATCCTGCAAAGCTCTCATTCTCATTAGCCAAGGTCTACCCAAGATAAATGGGTAGCCATTTCCCTTTGTAGACATAACATAGAAATCAATAGCCTTTTTAATGCCCAAAACTTCCACATACACATTCTTACAAACTCCCAAACACCTAGCCTTGCTATTATTTGCCATTTTCACTTTGATTTCAGGCGTCTCATGGATGTGCATGCCTAGTATTTGCATAATTTCTTCTGTCATAATGCAACTTTGTGCACCCCCATCCACTAGACCTTGAATTAAGGCCAAATTCCCATGTAAACTGGCGAGGCAGGTTGCAAGCGAAAGGCGTGCTTCCATGGGAAGGGAAGTGGAGGAAAGTAAAGAGGGGATTGGCAAAAATAAGCTGCACTATATATCAGACAGTGTCAACCACTCTTGAAAAAAATTTTTGATAGCCAAAGAATATATTGAATAACTATAACACTTAGCGACGAGCGATATAATTACTTGCAAAAAGTAGAAGAGGTAAGAGAGAGGAATAACTATAGAGTGGAAAGAAGGGGAAAAAGGGGTAAATCTTGCAAAGAGGTTAACACCAAACGCGTTTCACAAGTAGCTCTTCAGTGGTGCCAAACATACAAGAGGTGTAGGAGGGATTAAATAGGTATCCACCTAAGGGAGGAGGGGTTCCCAAGGTAGTAGGTACAGAGTTTAAAGAGGAAGAGGCCCCTTCAATAGAGTAGAATTAAGTCTTTTAATGGGGTAGGAAAAGGAGGGAGAGAGGGAGGTTTAAAGAGTGCATTTAGGGGGAACAAAGAGAAGGGGACTTTGAACAAACTTTATGTAGGAAAAGGAGGGTAGTAAAAAAAAAGGGGGGGGGGGCTGTTGGTACAAATTCTTTTAGGTGGTATCCTTGGAATATGGTAAGGGACCAAAGTAATGATAGGGGAGAAGTAGGAAGGAGAAAGCAAGATGAAGGTAAAGCTGGGGGGGGGGGGGGGGGGGGGGGGGGGGGGGGGAGATTTTAAGAAACAAGGGGGAGGCAAGGAAATGGGGGAGTAGGGCTCTTTTTTGAGAGAAGGTTGCCAAGATTGGTTGCATTGAGCAAATAGATGACCAGTTTGGAAATAGGGAGGAGTTCGAAGTTGTTTTCCAGAAGCTTAGAAAGAGGGTGGTTAATGGAGCGGGCTAAGTTGAGTTTGTGGGTAAAGGGTGAAAAGGGGATTTTGACAATGGAAGGTGGATCATTCTCGTGGTTACCCTTTAAAAGGAAAGAGGGCCTATATACATAGGTTACATAGAGAAAGCACGCTTTTAGAAAATGTGCAGGGTATCCTTTAGCCCTCAGGAGGTAGAAAAAGAGGTTGCGAATAGAAATAAAACCCTCAAGCGAGTTTTCCCTAATGATACCTCTTGAACTTTGATAAAATAAAGGCAATTTTCTGGTGGGTAGGATGCCAAGAATGCCACTGGATATAGTTGTAGGAGTGAAGAGGTTTTTGGTGGCAATGTGTGTCCAAAATCCCCTTGGAGAAAAAGGAGGTCCCTTTGAAGAAGTGTATGTTCAAAATAAAAGATTCCTGTGAGGAGATGGAGGGAATGATCTTTATATGCTCTTGGAGAGGATGCCCATACTCAAGAAGGAGCTTTTCTAAACTCTAGCAGGGGGGCCATCCCAAACTCCAAAAGCGTCTATGAACCTCTCTTAAAGTATAGAGACAAGGTTCCCACCTTCTTCCAAGGAGCAAAGAAAATTTCTATTATCTCGAAGCTGTTTTTGTGCACTTGAACAATCTGGCCTTGGTGCCTTTGGTAGCCAAATTTGTTTGTGACCTTTGTAGTACCCTTGTGCTTGAAGAATTTTTGATCGCCCAAACCGTATTGTCATTGATTTGGTATCCAAATGTAGCTGTACTTTGCTATCTTTGGGAATTGTGGGTGTTGAATTCCCTTGAAAATGTGTAGGCCTTTTAAAATAATATCTATTTTTGTGCTTATTCTTGGCCTTGTTGTTTGATCTCCTATTCTGAGATGGATTTGATCTTGACTTGCTTGTTTTGAAGACACTTTCTTCTGTATAGTCTAATATTTTTGGTTTAGGTAACCAGATGTTTTTTTGACCATTGTAGTAGCCTTGCTCTTTTAAGTTGTACTGGGAAGCAATCCATCCCATGTGTTTACCCGATTTTTCTTTGACTAGGATCACTTACCCACACCCGATCTTTGACTTGGATGTAATTGGTCGCAACATAGACATTATCATGCCTTTGGCATCTCTGTTTTCTTAGTGTTGGGTATTTAGGTTGAAATATCCTTTTAGGCTATTGAGGGACCTTTGATGTGGAGGCTGTTGTTGTTGAATGAGATGACTTAATTTCACTTGTGTCCTTCTGTTTGGACTTCTGCACTTTGGAGGAAGAGGTATGGTTTTCTTCGACTTTTGCCTTGCCTTTGTCACCTTCCGATAAGCATCAAGCCGTGTTGACCTGGGAAGTTTGAACTTTGTCTTGTGGTTGACATGATCTGGATTTGTCTAAATCTGGAGTTAACTGAGCAGTTTTATGTGCCTCTATTTTTTACCGTATGATTGAGTCTTTAGATTCCTTTGCAAAAGGAATTTGACCATTTTCTTCAGTAGAACGCTTACCGTGGCCTTTGGTTCACATTGCTCTTTAGAGATCTTTATGGTTGTCTTTTGATTGGTGGCTTGTGCTGGTTGCACCATTTGCTCTTGATTGTTCAAGTTAGTCCTGATGTGTGTCATCTTTGACTCTTCTTTTGTGTTATTCCCTTGCAAGATAGTATTAGGAATTGACTTTTTTTTACTGCTTTTGCTTTTTGAATCAAGTCATCATGTGAACAAAAGAAGGCGTCCATTCCTTGGCTATGAGACTTAATCTCTGTCTCTGTCAAATTCCTAAGTAGATCATTGACCAATGAATTTTATGTGCTATTATCATTGGTTGGTGATTTCATTAGAAGCACGTCCATGACTATCGTTACTTGCTCTTCCTCTTTATCAAAAATATTTATGCATTAACTTTCTTGGAAATTGAATTGTCTGGTACATCCGTGTCATATTTTATGACCTCTGGCTTTAAGTCTTTCAAGCTATTGGTGACCATTTGATGTAGCTGATCTTTTTTGACAGTTTGATTTTCTATCAGAACATCATTAATTCCCTTGACCTCCAGTATCTGTGTCATAAGCTTGTCTCTTGTGTCCTTTGATAGGATGGGAACCATTCAGAGACTTTTGCTCTAGTACTTCATCTGTTGCTTCAACTACACTGGCTTGGCCATGTTGGTTCATTTTTTCTAAGTGTAGCTTGACTGGGCAATTGGTTGGTCAATTCCACATTTGTAGCAACACCCATTCATCTCTAGTTGTACACTACCTGGACAAGGTAGCTCTCCATAATATTGCTGATATTCCTTGCCCATAGCATCTTTGAGTAGGTATGTCATTTGGATGACATCTATGTACTTGAAGACCATTACTGATACTGGTGTTTCCTTGGGGTCTTTATCTTTTTCCACTATTACATATTCAAGAAGCTTGTAATAGCTTCCATTATTACCTTGATAGATGGTCGTTTTAGCCTCTATTATTGTGGCCAGCTTCATTTCTAGGTATACAACTAGCATGTGTTCTTTCACCTATGGCTTTTGAATAGTCCTAGGACTATGTCGTCTGCTTGATCCTCCATGTAGCTTCTGTTGTTCATTGAAATTTAAGAAAGTATTAAAACTCTCTATTGATGTTTGCAGTTTGTAAAAGGCATCTTACTTATGCCATATGTGAGCATTTCTTGAGCTTTGTCAACTAGCTCTATTGATTGAGCTAGGTCTTTGCAAAGTTGTGGTAACACTATAGCTGGTACTTCCCTGATTGTGAAATTGTTTGTGTTGGTGCAATGTGTGGTGCATGTGCAGTGTTTTGTAGCTGTGGCTCTTGTACTGTGGCACTCAAATGTGTAATGAAAGGATTTGATTGGTGTAGATGCATAGTTTGATCATATGTCAGTGAAGATCTAGGGTTAGTACTGTGCACTATTTTTTCATCCAATGATTGCTGTTGTACATAAGGGATAGGGTGGCATAATTTTACCTGATTTGGTATCAATTTTTCATGTGTCTGGCACTCAATTTGGTCTTCTGGTGTTGCAGGTGACAAGACGAAAGCTGCAGCTTGTATTGAGAATTTTTTTTCAATAAGATCTGGATAATAGCATCTTCCATCTATATCATAGCTTCGGTCTTTGTGCTTGGCCCATAGTACCCTTGGAACTAACTTGCCAACAGTCATTACTCCAGTCATTTGAATCCATCCTTGTCCATGAGAATCCAAGTAGATTGGATCTTTCCATCTCATTTCGTGCATCCATTTGAGTGCTATTGATTCAAGCTCTACATTGACTTTGGAAGGTGTGGAAGGCAACTGTCGTTTACATATGGCTTCAAAGAATTATTTCTCGCTCACAATGGCTTCATTTTTTGGAAAATGGCTTGTGGTAGGCCCTGTCATTTGAGTGGATTTTGTGGTCTGAGACACCACTGGATCTGTATTTGAAGCTAACGATAAGCTCATTACTAAGCGATAAATATTACCACTTGTTGATATGTATCTTTGACCTAACTTTGAACCATCTTCATGAGCTATGAAGTACTAATCTATTCCTTCCTTTGCTTCTTTAGCTGATTTGGATTTGTACCATCTACCTTCCACATCTCTGTGGATATTGCCAAAGTTTTTGTCCATCAGATTGGTTTTTATCAAGTGCAAGGTGTCGTGCTGTGACACGTACATAGTGGGAACGCATGCTACAAGATCTATCTTGTAACTTTTTAGATACATAATTATCTTTCCTATAATTTACATATGCATATTTAATTATAATAATAAGCCTTCTATCTCATCCTATTATTTTTCTCAAGGGTAACCTATCCTTACTTCACCATCAAAAAATACTATGGGAAAAGCTCAATAGCTCCGCCTCTTTAACTTGGGGCAAAAAGCATTGATTCTTTATTTCTACTATCTCATTATCATCTCACACCCTAGCTAGATCCTATATCTAGGGTAAACTCCAATATATATATATTCTATGTATTTTTTATACTTTTCTTATATTTCTTTTTAAATAGCTACTAGGAAGGAATCAAATCATAGTGGGACACTAGGTGGCATGATTTCAAAGATACACTTATTTTAATGCATTATTGCAAGCATGATTACAAAACTTTGTCAAGAAGCAATGTCATGCTTTCATATGGCATGAGGTGTCCTTTGGAATTAAATGAAAGTCTAGGCTAAGGGGACCACGGGAAGACTTTTGCTGCCAGAAATGGACCCTATTTTGATGAATTTTTTACACAAGGTTCCAATCCGAATTGGAAAATGATTTTAAAATGAAAATCGTAGCTAATGAGCTGAAGTTTCTGCCCATGCTTTTACGTTTTTATTTGGAGCCACGGTTGAGGAGATATGATCAAAATACTAGACCCCAGTCTGCCCACATCATGCAGGGACAACTCATTTCCAACTTTTCCAATTCCTATTCACACTGGCTCCTCTCTTCTTGTGTAAACCCTTGGGGGTTCCCTTCACCTATAAAAGGGGACCTCTTCTTCCTTGAAAAAAAAAACTCAAGCATTCAAGCCATTGATGAGAGGAATTCTTGAGGGAGTGAGTAGTAATGCCTAATTGTACTTAGCCCCATTAACATAAACCCAAGCCTACACTTTCTCCTAGAGGAAGACTAGCCATTCTTGTACGCTATCCTTGGAAGATCAACTCTAATCAAAGAAGGTGTTGTACTTGGCGTATCAATCAAAGTGGAGTGCTCCCCTCTTCTTCTCTCTCCATCAATAATGCTGCCGAAGGGTTTGTCAAGTAAGATGTGTTCTACATTGATGTTTTCTTGATTTCTTGTTGTTTTCTTTTTCATCTCTAATCTGACATATATATATATTTATGTATCTAATCTCATCTCCTTAACCAAACCTATCTCTCTCACTCTTAGTAATTCGTCCTCTCTACAAATTTTAGGTTCTCCTTGCTACTACAAGTACATCTCTCCCCGCAATATCCTTATTGCCTACGGGCAAGAATAGGGCTTGGGAGGGAAACTTCTCATCTCTTCACTTCTCTCATATCTACATTTCTCACCTACTATCCTAGATGAATAACCCATATGATGATCATTTCTTTCGCTTTCACTCTGTACGATCTATTAGAATTAACGTATGGATTAGCCGTAAAATACACTTTCAACAACGTATAGTGTTTCTCTTTGGCCCAGAAAGGCTTAATGAAATACTTCTATCACCGGATCCCATCATACTACCTCTCATAGACTATAACTTTTCTTTTGATGTAAGCGTAGTTATCTTGCTATGAACCAAGAGGATTTGTACACACAATTAATCCCAATCACTAGACAAAATATATATATTATGGTAAGCACAAAACTACAATTCCAAAGAACAATTCGTAGCCTATTTGGTCAGCCAAGATTGAATGCCATTAACTCATCTATTAACCCTTTCATATTACCCATGATACGATATGACCATAGCCTTGATGTTTTCATCTTCGTATTGTTTTGACATTCTCTTTTGTGTTCTTTCTTTGTGTGTGTGAGTGCAAGAGAGAAAGATTGAGTTTTCTTTGATTGCACCTATTTCCAAACCCTAGTCTTCATGGCATCTATGGTTTAACTCCTTCATATAGTTTTTGTTGAGTTCTGTCACAAACTCTCACAGCCATAAGCCCGGTGCTTTCCTGGCAAGACCGCAAATTTCTCGACATATTTTTGGTGAACCCGACACGAAACTGCCAGGGTGAGAATTTGTGGGTAACCATGGGTGATCATGTTGAGCAACAGGGTATGCATTTTGACCCATCAACAATGCAAATGTTTCAAGCATTTGCAATGTTCATGCAACAACAACATGCCACTGAAAGAAGGGAGATTTTAGCAACAAAGGCCATAGAAGCGGTCGTCAACAGAATGGATCAATTCAATGGCAAAGATGTAACCAAGTACTTACGCGAGTATGTGAAGGAGATGGAGCTACATCGCTTTGAGCTAGTTGTTGCTCCAGAAATTAGGGAGCATGTTAGGGAAATTAAAGATGGGCATGGGAGAAATTGGGAAGAACTCAAAGTAGCTTTAAAGGAGGAATATTTCATGGAGGACTCGGAGAGAGTGACCAAAAGGACATTCTTAGAATGGGTAGTCAAGCCAAAGCAAGGACTATCAATAACAGAGCTACTTAGGGAATTTGAGCGACGCTATGCACAACTCACAAGGATAGAAAGGGCCACAATAGATGCAGAGAAGACATATCTTTTCTTACAAGCTGCAGGTAAAGAGTTTCAAGAAAATTTGGAGCTTCTTCTTGAAGATAAAGATGCTGAGCAAGGACTAAAGACCGATTGGAATGAGATTGAAGGTGCTGTCTCATTGCTTGCCAAATGACAAAGAAGAAGGGACAAGATGGTAGTAAACACTACAAGTCCTTCCACCTCAACTTCTGACAAAATGGGAAAGCCTACTTTTATCGCTCCTAAGTTTGACGAGTCCATGCTAGATGAGCTTGTGAAGGGAATGCGTGACTTGAAGGTGAAGCTTGCAAAGCTTGAAGAAAAAGGCCAACCATTAGGGCCACTTCCTAGGCAAAGACAACAACCCAAAGAAGGGTTTGTTAATAGATGTATTTGGTGTGATAGTACAGACCATGTAAGAAGGGATTGTGATGATTTTAGTGATGCTTTGTCAAAAGATGTTGTCTTTTTTAAGGATGGTAAAATCCACTTAAGAGAGACAGGTCTACCCTTGAGAACTAACTTTGGGAAGGGGGGAATGCAAACCTTAGTTGAAGATATGGCAACTAAGCATGCCAACTCTTCAGTTGAGGCAGCTACTTATGGAGTAAAAATTGAACATTTTTGTGATGAAGAGGTGAGTGACCATCATGGTCAAATTTGGCCAAATGTCATGCAATTAGCTAAAATGGGAAAGCTTACAAAGGAGATTCTACATGAAGCAGGTGATTGCATACGTCTAGAAACAGGATGGAATGATCCAGTGGACTCACTGTCAGTGCATGCCTACATTACAAAATGCCAACAAAATGAGGCAATTGTAGAAGAGAAGCGCAGACGTGAGAATGCTGATGAAGGACCATCAAAAAGAGCTTCTAGAAGTGGGGGAAGAAGCGACTCAATGCCTTCTCAAACACCCTCAACACAAGGAGCATCTCCACCTGAAGTACTCATGGAGGAGTCTACAACAGGAAAGAAGAAAGAGCCAACAAAAGGTAAGACAAAAGGCCCAACTTATAAACTACAATCTGATATTGAGGTTGCTACAGATTTAAAGAAAGTCTTGGAGGAAAGGATCTTGAATAGCAAGATTGAGTTTACTATGGGAGAAGTTCTTGGCATTGCAAAGCGTGAATTCCATGAGGAGATCATTGACATCATCAAGAGGAAGAGGCAAACCCTTGCTGAAGTTTCTCGTCCACAGGTTGAAGGGGAAACCTCGAAGACACAAGGGATGCAATTGCAAAATAAGGAGAATGATGGATTTGTGGTAGGATGCTACCAATCTAGTGGGAGAGTGAAGCAAGTGCATTTCTCAAATGATGATGAAGAAGTTGAAGATATTCCTAGGAGTTACTATTCACGAAGTCATTGGGAAAGGGCTACTACAGAAACTTTGGTCAAGGTAGGTGATCTTGAAGAGCCATTTGTTGCCTTGATTGACCATGGTTCATAAATAAACATAATGTCAAAGAGTCTCTACAACAAGTGCAAATGGCCGATGGACACGGATCATGGCTGGATGGTAAAAGTGGCAAACAATTCATCCGGTGAATTGTATGCAGCATGTCCAGGTGTGAAGGTAACAATAGGTGATGTAAAGATTGACCTAAACTTCTTTGTACATCATACATCTTCATATCATCTCATCCTTGGACAGCCCTACATTGTGGGAGTTCGAATGGAAACAAAGGTAATGGATGATGGTTCAACATATGTTAGGATACGTAGCAAAGATGGTAAACGACCTGTCCAATTTCTCACAGTTTGTGTGAACCATGAAAGAAATCGTGACAACCTCAGAGAACATCCTCTACCAAAGGTGAGCAAAGAGTTTCATGATCATAGAGAAATGATGGGTTTTGGCCAAGTACCATTGTAAAGCGGGATTGCAGTGGTACAGAAAGAAAAAGGGTCTCGCCTGATCCAAAAATAGGTGAAGCGTTTTCAACGAGCTCCTTGGTAACAAAGAATGGATCAGTATGTTTTACAAAACTTGAAGATTTGAAGAGATGTGAGAGGCAATATGTGCATCATGTACAAATAGGCATGAAAAAGAGTGGGTTGCTAGAGCCTACTATGGGTGAACAAGTTTCTTTTGTAGATACTATGGGTGAGCTTGACGCTATAATGGGGTCTAATTTGCATCTTGAAAATGAAGTTGTGGAAGTTTGCTCTATGGAAATGTATCAAGTAATAGAAGCCTTTAAAGAAAGCCAAACAGTTGGCCCAGAAGTCCATGTTGAAACTAAATACAAGAGTGTAGCAAAGAAGGTGAAACCAGTAGCTTCACCCTTACCACCCAACAACAGGGAAAAGATTGAGCAGGCTTATTTACAACCAAGTTTGAGGAATCCTAAAAAGATTGGGCATACCTTCACAAAGGAGTCTTTTCAAGAGTTGCAGATTGGTTGCGAGGAGTTTCTAACACAGGAGGAGACAAAGTGCTTCAAAGAAATGCTTTCAAAGCATGGTAAGGCTTTTGCATTTGAGCCACATGAGATAGGATGTGTTGATCCTTCTATTGTAGCTCCTATGGTAATTTTCACAATACCTCATGTGCCTTGGAATCTGCGGCCTATTCCGGTTCCAAAGGCTTATTTGCCAAAGTTAGTAGAGCTACTGAATGAGAAAATCAAAATGGGAATCTTGGAGCCTTCTTGTGCTCCATACTCAAACAGGTGGTTCACAGTTTCGAAGAAGAATGGTTCTCTACGCTTCATCCAAGATAGGCAACCAGTGAACAAGGTGACAATTAGAAATGTAGGTACATGTCCAATTGTGGATGAGTTTGCAGAGGTATTTGCAGGGAGGGAAATCTACTCAATGGGGGATCTCTACTCAGGGTATGATCAATTTCAGCTTGCAATCGAAAGCAGAGACTTGACAACCATGAGGACACCTTTGGGTTTGGTAAGGATGTGTACCTTGCCACAGGGAGCAACCAACTCGGTTGCACATATGATGAATGGGATGAATAAGGTCTTACGTGACTTTATTCCTCAAATCACAATGCCTTTCATTGATGATTTGCCTATCAAAGGATGTGAGGAAAGTGACAAAGATGAAGCTTTGGATCTCAAGGGATGTCGCAGGTTTGTGGTAAATCACATAAATGATTGTGATAAAATTTTGTCTAGGTTGGAAGAAGTGAATCTTACATTGTCAGGGAAAAAGTCTATGTTTGGTGTCAATGAAGTGCTTATTGTGGGGCACATGTGCGGGCCATATGGTAGGAAACCTTGTCCAACAAAGGTAGATGCCATCCAAAGAATGAAAGAAACTTGCACTAGCATCACTGAGGTTAGAAGGTTTCTGGGAGCATGTGTCTTCTATGTTATTTGGATTCCACATTATGCACATGTAGCTGATCCTCTTTATCAGCTGCTTAGAAAGAATCAGAAGTTTAAATGGACAGAAGCACATGTAAAATCCATGAAAAAGCTAAAGGAGTTGCTCCAGTCAACAACGACTTTGAGAAAGGTAGACTATGAGTGTCAAAGGCCAGTGATTGTGACAGTAGATACCAGTCCTACAGGGATTGGATGGGCAATAGGGCAAGATGACAAAGAAGGACACATGTATGTGGTAAGATTTGGAGCAAAGGTACTAAGTGCTCGCCAAAGAAACTATCCACATATAAAGAGAGAGTTATGGGGTATGGTTACATCCTTGAAAAGTGGGAAAGAGTACCTAATTGGTGCATGTGTGGTTGTAGAAACAGATTGTCTACCACTTCTTGGGATGATTACAAGCTGCTCAACACCAGACATTGCTATGTTGCGGTGGATTGCCTACACTAAGTCCTTAAATTCCGAGTTTAAGCACATTGCAGGTAAAGACAATACAGTGGTAGATATGCTATCAAGGGCAAGGTATGAAGATGAGTCACAAATGATTGATGAGGGAGATGATGCAGGTACAAAGTTCTATTCTATCTCTCATGTCAAAGGTAACAATGTCTGCATGACTAATCTACTTGAATCATTCTTGAAAGAGCTTTATGAAGGTGATTGGCTTCTTATTGGAAGCTACTTGAGTACTCTAACAAAACATGATGATTGGTATGAACAAGAATTCAAGAGGATACGCAGGAAAGCATATGGGTACTTTTTGAGGGATGGTTACTTGTGGAAGCATCCTAAACAAAAGGGTGCTACACCACAATGGGTTATATGCAAAAAAGAGACTCAAGTAAAGCTCATGCAAGAGTTTCATGAGAGTCTATGGGCTGGACACAGGGGTGTGTGGGCAACCTTCTCCAAGTTGAAAGAAAAATACTGGTGGAAGGGTATGTATAAAGATGTATCTCAGTTTGTAGAGTCATGTGTAACTTGTCAAATGTATTCAAATGTTCGACATCGTGATGGATTGCACCCTACATATCCACTAGCCATGCACTATAAATGGGTTGTGGATCTAGTCACAATGCCTTTAGGACTCTGGCAGATGAGATACTTGGTTCTTGCACAAGAAGACCTAACTAATCAAGTTGAAGGAAGAGCATTAAGAGCTAAAACCACAGAATCTGTGTGCAGATTCCTTCTTGATGAGGTGATTTGCCGTTATGGTTGTGTGGGAAAGATCACTGCAGATAGAGGTGAGCTGGATGCCGAAGAAGCAAGGGAGTTCTTTTCTAGATTAGGAATCAAGCTTTCTCTTACCACAGCTTACAACCCTGAAGGCAATGGAAAGAGTGAAAGAGGGCATCCTCCTATCATCAAAGCTTTGGCCAAGGCTTGTGAAGGAAGAGTTGGTGAGTGGCCAAAACTGTTACCATATGCTTTATGGGCTGATCGTACAACACATAGCTCAGTAACTGGCTACATGCCTGCGGAGCTAATGTATGGTCAAAAGCCAATGATGCCGATTGAAGATACAATTCCCACATGGAATGTACTATCTTGGCAAGAGGGGCTTAGCAGGGAAGATCTCCTTGCACTGCGTATAAGGCAACTACAGAGAAGACCTGGAGACATTGAAGCTGCAAAAGAACGACTAAAAAATGGAAGGTTGAAAAACAAGGACTACTTTGATAAGCGACATCGACTCAGGGGCAAAGCAATTGACAAAGGTGACTGGGTTTTAGTGTATGATAGTAGCCTTGATAACCAGCACACAGTCATGCGTAAGTTTTCAAAAAAGATGGTTTGGACCGTATGTTGTAAAGCATGTGCAAGAAAATGCTACTTACAGCATGTCTGAACTAGATGGTACATAAGTAAAGATTCCCATTGCAGGAAAAAGGATCAAAATGTTTAAGAGAAGAGGAGACAATGATCCAGAAGATGTTGATGAGGAAGAAGAGCAAACCACAGGTAAAGATCAAAGTGAAGATGAAGATTTGGAATCATCCAGTGAAGAAGACAGCAACGAAGATGTACAAGAGGGCTGATCTTACAAAGAAATAATGTGGCACATACCGGAGGATGTGCATGTTTAGAGGGGGTGGATGTCGTGCTGTGACACATACATAGTGGGAACGCATGCTACAAGATCTATCTTGTAACTTTTTAGATACATAATTATCTTTCCTATAATGTACATATGCATATTTAAGTATAATAATAAGCCTTCTATCTCATCCTATTATTTTTCTCAAGGGTAACCTATCCTTACTTTACCATTAGAAAATACTATGGGAAAAGCTCAATAGCTCCGCCTCTTTAACTTGGGGCAAAAAGCATTGATTCTTTATTTCTACTATCTCATTATCATCTCACACCCTAGCTAGATCCTATATCTAAGGTAAACTCCAATATATATATATTCTATGTATTTTTTATACTTTTCTTATATTTCTTTCTAAATAGCTACTAGGAAGGAATCAAATCATAGTGGGACACTAGGTGGCATGATTTCAAAGATACACTTATTTTAATGCATTATTGCAAGCATGATTACAAAACTTTTTCAAGAAGCAATGTCATGCTTTCATATGGCATGAGGTGTCCTTTGGAATTAAATGAAAGTCTAGGCTAAGGGGACCACGGGAAGACTTTTGCTGCCAGAAATGGACCCTATTTTGATGAATTTTTTACACAAGGTTCCAATCCGAATTGGAAAATGATTTTAAAATGAAAATCGTAGCTAATGAGCTGAAGTTTCTGCCCATACTTTTACTTTTTTATTTGGAGCCACGGTTGAGGAGATATGATCAAAATACTGGACCCCAGTCTGCCCACATCATGCAGGGACAGCTCATTTCCAACTTTTCCAATTCCTATTCACACTGGCTCCTCTCTTCTTGTGTAAACCCTTGGGGGTTCCCTTCACCTATAAAAGGGGACCTCTTCTTCCTTGAAAAAAAAAAACTCAAGCATTCAAGCCATTGATGAGAGGAATTCTTGAGGGAGTGAGTAGTAATGCCTAATTGTACTTAGCCCCATTAACATAAGCCCAAGCCTACACTTTCTCCTAGAGGAAGACTAGCCATTCTTGTATGCTATCCTTGGAAGATCAACTCTAATCCAAGAAGGTGTTTTACTTGGCGTATCAATCAAAGTGGAGTGCTCCCCTCTTCTTCTCTTTCCATCAATAATGGTGCCGAAGGGTTTGTCAAGTAAGATGTGTTCTACATTGATGTTTTCTTGATTTCTTGTTGTTTTTTTTTTCATCTCTAATCCGACATATATATATATATATTTATGTATTTAATCTCATCTCCTTAACCAAAACTATCTCTCTCACTCTTAGTAATTCGTCCTCTCTACAAATTTTAGGTTCTCCTTGCTACTACAGGTACATCTCTCCCCGCAGTATCCTTATTGCCTACGGGCAAGAATAGGGCTTGGGAGGGAAACTTCTCATCTCTTCACTTCTCTCATATCTACATTTCTCGTCACTATCCTAGATGAATAACCCACATGATGATCATTTCTATCGCTTTCACTCTGTACGATCTATTAGAATTAACGTATGGATTAGCCGTAAAATACACTTTCAACAACGTATAGTGTTTCTCTTTGGCCCAGAAAGGTTTAATGAAATACTTCTATCACCGGATCCCATCATACTACCTCTCATAGACTATAACTTTTCTTTTGATGTAAGCGTAGTTATCTTGCTATGAACCAAGAGGATTTGTACACACAATTAATCCCAATCACTAGACAAAATATATATATTATGGTAAGCACAAAACTACAATTCCAAAGAACAATTCGTAGCCTATTTGGTCAGCCAAGATTGAATGCCATTAACTCATCTATTAACCCTTTCATATTACCCATGATACGATATGACCATAGCCTTGATGTTTTCATCTTCGTATTGTTTTGACATTCTCTTTTGTGTTCTTCCTTTGTGTGTGTGAGTGCAAGAGAGAAAGAGTGACTCTTCTTTGATTGCACTTCTTTCCAAACCCTAGTCTTCATGGTATATATGGTTTAACTCCTTCATATAGTTTTTGTTGAGTTCTCTCACAAACTCTCACAGCCATAAGCGCGGTGCTTTCCTGGCAAGACCGCAAATTTCTCGACAACGATGCCTCCAAAACTGCTAATTTCTGGAAGATCTTGCTTGGACAACATATATATGTCTAACTCAAAACTTGGTTTTAGCTTCATGTACACGGATCATATACAATCTTCCATTAGGTTTTTTTGTGGATTGGTCGTGCTTGTAGCTTCTTCTACTTCCAAAACCTGTATTGTTGGAATCAAGTTTTAGAGCATCTTGCTTGGACTTTAGATAGCAATTTCCTGCATCATCCATATAGTATGGAAAAACTTTGAACTAACCGATCTAGCATGTTTGATTGTCATTAATGAGCATGAAGCCCCATCATAGTTGCTTTGACCAACCATTTTTGCCATTGACTGTGTCTGCATCCTTTGATGCTCCATTCTTCTTGTTGGCATGTCACTAGCCTGCTAAGCACTTTATTCTTTTTAGTTTTAGCCTCTCCCACAGGTGACCTTGTCTTATCAATTTCAAGATTCACTACTAAAATTTAGATGTGATCCCTGCTCTGACTGTCACTTGCAATGGTCTGATTGCTTGTGGATGTAGCACTAGCTGTTGGTAAGTCACTTACCACTGTACTGTAATGACTCTTGGTCTGTGTAATCCCTTGGTTTTAAACAATTGTGTAATCAATTGTGTAATTAATAAAACTCTCGGTTAGGAAAGTACATAATTTTTACCAGAATTTAAATTGATTTGTTTTGCCCTTTGGTGGTCGCGATGTAAGTTGTGCACTAATTTACAATTCTAGCGTCAAACTCCCTGTTGATTGCACAGTTGTGGCGTTTAATTTAAATTAAAACCGCCACGTGGGTGACCATAGGTCATCCCAATTTCAAGATGTGTATCTCTTCAAAATTTAGATGTTTTTCAAAGTCCAGTTGGTACCAAAATACCTAGCACTCACTCAAAGTCAGTTAATGTGTATCACAATTGGTGCAATCTAGCAAGAAATTGTGCCTAATGCACTGATTTACACAATTTTATATCGTGGGTAAATTGCCTGTCAATTCGTTCCTAGCTGGTGCTAGTTGTGCTCTTGTCATAATCCACTTTTAAATTTTGGCTTTTGGTCTCACTTTATACTCAATGCTTGTTTTTTAAAAATAAAATTACATTCTTATTTGCCCTTTTATGTTCCCTATGGCAATTTTCATGCACTTTTAAGTGCCAAGAAATCTAGGACAAGGTGCATCAATGGTTATTTTCCATTACTTGAGCGGTTTCTCTTTACACTTTAGTCACTTCCCTTTCCAATTGGTCCCCAATGCCTCGTCTGATCACTCAATTAATCCTCGGTTTAAGTTCAATTTTGGTGTCACGTTGGAGAGAGGGAAAGGGGAACACACCCGGCACAAAAAAGAGTGCCTCTCTATAGCCCAAGGCGTACACAACACCCCAATCCGCTAGAGTCACACCTTTGAAACTCATGACACGCAATGGCAGGCCACCGCCTCCACCCACACCGATGCAAACATACGCAAACAACAACCAACCACACATTTCACCACTTGTTTCAAGCAACACACCACTGCCACACACGAAACAACACTCTCACTTCCATTCCTCACACAAAGAGGGGCCCGGGGGGAACACACATCCACACCGGCACCACACACACAAGCAGAAGAAGTATAGAAGGGAGGGCAAGGGAAACAACACGAGAGAAACACAACGGAGGCTTCACCACTGTTCAAGCACTCTTTACAACTCATTTACATCAAATGGTGCACCCACATGGTCGCCGAGCAAGAAAACACACACTTGGTGCTTTGCAAGCACACACCTTTGCACAAAACAACCAACCCAAGAACACTCTCTATCTTGACTCGCTGTAGGCTCACCAACTCAAGGCCATGGCAAGAAGCCTACTCTGGGAAAAAGCATGAAAACTGGCTTACAAATGGCTTATAGAGGGGGTGTGCCTTTCAATTTGGGCATCTGGGTTTTGATTGGTCTACCTTGCACTCTCATTTAGCACCTTTGGGAGGGGGTGAGTAACCACCTTTGGCTTTATCTGCTCTCTATCTCCTTCTTTTGCACTTGAGGGGAGGTGCACTAGCAACATCGCTAGTGCCCCTTGGTATTTTTTTTTATATCTTTTCTTCATTTTCACCCTTTGGGAGACTTAGCTTGCCCTGCTCCTTTGATCCCCTTTTTTGACCTCTTTGACCGGCTCTTTGCATGATCCACCCTCCACCAGCCTTCTCTCTCCTCAGTCTCCCTCTTAATCTGCTCTGCCCGGCCATCAACCCTTTTGATTCATTTTCTTTATCCGGCCTTGGAGTGGCCCCTCGTTGGATTGTGCCCTCCTACCCCTTGCACACGGCATCCATCTTCACTTGCCCCCTTTGCCCTGAGCCTTTGACCATCCCCTCTCTCCCTCTCTCATCATGGGAACTGACCCTCATCCCATCATCCTCTCTCTCTCTCTCTCTCTCTCTCTCTCTCTCTTCTTGTGTGTGTGTGTGTGTGTGTGTGTGTGTGTGTGTGTGTGTGTGTGTGTGTGTGTGTGTGTGTGTGTGTGTGTGTGTGTGTGTGTGTGTGTGTGTGTGTGTGTGTGTGTGTGTGTGTGTGTGGCATGAGAACCACTTCCTATACGTGCCTTGAACCACTAGCGATATCGCTAGTGGTGCCTTGGCCCTTGCTTCAAAAACTTGGCAGCGTGTGAGCCTGGCCCAGAGCGGGCTCCACGCCACATCAGTACCGCTGTGATCACCTCCAAGCCACCCTCTGTCTGCCATCATCCGCTAGCATTGGTTAAAATGGCACCATCTACCACCCGACTGTGCGCCTAGGAGTCGCCTTCGTAGTGCCCGATAGAGCCACGCCATAGCGGGGCCATAGCCATGCTCAAGGGAGATCTCACTCCCCCTTCACTCTTGTAAATGAGCTCATGCCTCAGCTCTCACACCCCTGTCGCTCGCCTCAAAGCCCCACATGTGGGACTATCGAGCCTCCATGTGGCAGCGACCCGTGAGTTGTCTCCAAGGACTCCCTTTGAGCACTTGAAAAACACACTTAAAAAACTCCCCATAGTCTCTTTGGACCTGCAACGCCTCCCTGCCCACATGCTCAATGAGTAGTATGTCAAGCTTAGAGAGAAGACCTTGTTGCCTGCTGTGAACCCCCCAACTTTGCTACATTCTGACCTCCCCAAGGCCGTTGAAAATGAGGAAAAATATTTGCTACTCTTCTTCAGGCATCTGCACTCCACTTTCAAATTGGCGTACCTTGCGGCATGGGACCCCGATTGATACGTATTCAGTTTCTATTTTCTCCACATGATCGATGCTACCCTCTAGAATGTTGTTGAGGCTCAAAAAATGTCAGGTGGCACGATTCCCCATGCGGTCAACCCAACCCATAACTGGCCCCTAAAAAACTTCAACTAGCCATAACTTGCTATCCAGAGCTCTAATCCGCAATCCAAAAAGGAAAACATGCTCCATAACTTGAGCACTATGGGTTTATACATTGACATCCACTCTAGCCATCTTTCCCCATCCGCCGTGTCCGTCAGGGATCTGCTAAACCTTCTAACTTCAAACCATAGTATCTTTCACAACATGGCTCCATTTGACGAGCTGTCTAGACCAGCCTGCATAGCAATTCGAACTCCACATCTTAAGGCACAAATATAGCATCTTGAGCACCTTGACTTGTCATCCTAACTGAGCCATCCTCAAGATTTTTTGGCCTAAGATTTGGCTTTAGTCATACATTCCCCCTGCCATTAGGAACTCCATACCTGCTCTAGTCTTCTGCACTGTACCTGCCTCCAGCCTTCGCTTGGTGCATAGACCATTTTATTACACAGAACAACTTTGGCTGCATCATCTTGCCCACCTCCTAGTTGAACATTCATGTTGAACCACACATAGGCTTATTGCACTAAAAAACTGCATACCAAACACCCTCTTAGTACACCACAAAACCACCTAGCATATGTACAAATTTGGCACCTGTCACCCGCCACCTTTGTTCATGCGGGTTACCCAACCCCCTGCTTTACTTGTCATCAACCGCCTGGGTCAAACACCATGTACGGGTCTCTTGTGTCCACTTGTAACACCCTTGCATAGTGCCACACCAAGGCACCTAACCAACCACACATCCAAACTGCCAGTAACATACTTTTACCACTCCATGTACCCAATAGCATGTTTCCCACTCGCAACAAAGCATCCCCAAGAACACCAAATAGAGCACCATCGTGCTCACCATCCTGCTCACCATCCTGCTCAACCAACACTCTTGACATACCTGGCCAACCTTCCCAACAATGTAAAGCTAAATCCTCCTCCAACAGATCCTGCACTTGATCAACGGCCCACTACATAGCCGCTTGTATCACCATAGCCTTCAACCACCACTCACAAATCTCCTTGGAAAGCTTGGACATCGCCTTGGAATTCACATCACCTGTCATAGAGTGCACTTTCTGCATAGGAATCTCCTCTATCTTGGACTCCACAGTGTCCTTCGCACTTGCCATGCACTTAATTACAGCATCATTGAACTCCTTCTTGTCTACTGGCACTTTGAGGTTGATCAACACCACCTGCTTGTCGGCTTCAACTACCTGCTCTTCAATCATCTGCTCTTTAATCATAGGCAAGGCTACCCCATCTCTTTTGGCAAGATTCTGCACCTGTTGCACCACCAGAGTACATCCCACCGCCACTTTCATCAAAAGGGCCATTAGCATGGCACCACACATCACCTTCATCGGCGTATCATCACTTGTAGGCCTAGACTGATCCACTCGGTCTTCATTATGTATCTCGGCTTGCACTTCACACTGCTCCTTGCAAACATTCACTGTCTCTCCACTCACATGCAAGAGGTCAAACTCATCATACCTAGATTGATTTGACTCAATCTCCCAACTCATATCTGCATCCATAGAGCTACTATCACTCGACTCAGTCTCTTCCTCTGTTTCAAGATCCGAAAGCTCCTCTAGCTTCACCGCTTGGATCTTGTGTGCAAACCATACTCTTTGGCCTTTACTACACTTCAATGGAGCTTCAACAGCCACATTTGAACTTCGTAGCACCTCGTTTTCCCACTCTGGAACCACCTACATCTCCTCCACAATTGGAACTGCTCTAGCCGGCATCCTTGTTATAGGAACCATCCTGTCTCTCTGTAGCCAAAGAACCCTTGGTTCTTCTTGCACTTGCACTTCTCTTTGCACCGCGTGTGGCTCCACTACCACCGCATCACCCTGCCTTGACACCACAACTCCTAACAAACCCTGCCTAGCTTCACGCTTCTTCAAAATATTTTTGGTCCGCCTTTTCACTAGAGCTATCGCCTCTTTGTACTACACCGGGCCATCTATCTTGACTTTACCGCGCAATTTCCCCCAAAGGGCTTTGAACTCCCATTGAACGCTTGAAAATCCGCTTCCAAGCTTTCCTTCAATCCATCTAGCTTCCTCTTTACTTTGTCCATCTACACATCTGCTCATATCTGATCCAAAACGCCACCTCCAGGACTTCACAATCACTCTTTTCTTCATCACATAGGCTGTCGAACCATAGCCTCACTTTACCACCACGAACCAGGAGCAGGAACACCTGTACCACACCATCTTCCCTTAATAAACCGCTTTCCAGCACAAACAATCCATAGTCTTGGAGCTAGGTTTTTGCATCTTTGACTCCACCGAAAATGCAAAAACTGGACCACACCATTTCTAGCAGCACCTACTCTTCAAAGGTTGCACCTTTGGAATCACCAAAATCACCTCATTGACATCAACTAGGAGAATCAGACCGCTCCTCAGCGGGGGCACCAGAATATGGAGAGGGGGAACACACCCGGCACAAAAAAGACTGCCTCTCTATAGCCCAGGGCGTACACAGCACTCCAATCCGCTAGAGTTCACCTTTGAAACTCATGACACACACAGGCAGGCCACCGCTCGCGCACACACCAATGCACAAATACGCACAAAATAGCTAACCATGCATTTCACCGCTCTTTTTGAGAAACACACCGCTACCGCACACAAAACCACACTCTCACTTCCATTCCGCACACAAAGAGGGGCCATAAGAGCACACACATCTGCACCAACACCGCACACACATGCATAAGATATATAGAAGGGGGGACAAAGGAAACGATGCGAGAGAAACACAACGGAGGCTTCACCACTGCTCAAGCACTCTTTACAACTTATTTACATCAAATAGTGCACCCACAGGGTCACCGGGCAAGAAAATGCACACTTGGGGCTGTGCAGGCACACATCTTTCATTAGGAAATTTCGGAGGTCATTTGGAGGGCCATATGAAGAGAGAGAAAAATAGAGCGCGTCCAATGAGCATGAAGGCTACGTTACGTAGGAAAGTACCTGGAAAGACTCAAAAAATAGGAAAATAGCATAAAACTTTCACGAAACTAGGATTGTAGCATAGTAATTTCCTTCCTTTTACCGAGCTTTTAGGTGCTTGCGTGTGGTCCCACTTCTGATATTCTCTTACGGTCATTAACGTACTGGAGGGTGACCATTAAGCCCGCACAAGATATTGGAATTTTAAAACACTTTCCCTCCATTAGAATGCTTTCAAAGTGAATCTCCCTCCACTAAAGCTTTTCTCTGAGAGTTATGGCGTCCACATCTTCTCGCCCAAGAGCCTCCAGGTGTTTACTGTCTCTCACACCAACAACCAACAACGGCACTTTGCCTAGAAGGCCAAGTAGTAGCATATCTTCAATTACAATACCAGCTTCAATAAGTGCAGACAACCAATGGGTTGGACAAAGGATAAACAAAGGTTCATGGGTCCTCATGCAACCAAGAAGACCCAAGAGGTCTAGTGGTATCAACGTTTACCGCTCAGCATGGAAGGCCAGGGTGTTGGATTTCAAAGTTGAGATCGGCAAAAGATCTGTAAAGGAAGTTCTTGTTCAGCATGTGTTTACCCATCCAGAGGTGATAGCAAATGGTGGAAATGTATCAGATATACATCAACCACGTTGCAATTGTAAGTACTCTTGACATGTGAACTTACTGATACTCTCATTATGACTTTTCTTATATATTTTGCAATGTTTCTCCCGCTTGTTATGAGTAATGTCTCCACTCTTCACAGCTCAATTGCATTAGATTTGTCATTTGTACTTATTGATACTCTTGCAGATGTTTATCCCTCTTCTTATATATATTGCAGATGTTTATCCCTCTTCTTATGAGCAATGGGAACCTGTGGAGTGCATAATAGGCCTCTTCCATGTTGTACATGCCCATATTGGTTCTCTACAGTACTCAGAGAGGAGCAGCAAAAGATTGGCTGATGAGGGAATCTTTTTTTATGACCACTTTTACCAACTCAGCTCAGGGAATAAGAATGGCATGTTGGTGAAAGTGCCTCTACCAACCGATTGGAACACTGTGGACTGGCCAGTTCCCGAGGAAACAATGGTGGAGGCAATGCGAAGTAAGCTCTACAAGGATATACAAAGGTCTCTACGTAGCTCTATTCCTACCAAACTGGTTAGAATTGCAAACTTTTGTCCCGTTGCACTCTTCATAGAGCTGTTTCATAGTTACAACATCAGAGTTACAAAAACTATGTTCATGTGCAAGTCATTTCAGCAGTCATCCTGTGACAAACTTCTTAACAAAGGATGGTATGCAAAGGAAGAGATTGGTTTACGGTGCGAGGTCGCGCTTGATACTCTAGTTGTCAAGTACATGATTGCAAGCCAATCACTGTTACTCTCATTTTGGTATATGCGATCACAAATGCTAAACGGTAAGTACATTCCTATGGACCAGGTTTCTGCAGGTTTGGAAGATAATCCTACTGTGGATGTGGAAGTGATTGATAAAGAGCATGGCCTACTATTGGTGGTTACAATAAGGGAGCTATGCAGTCTTCAGCATTTGCAAAATGACATCATTGAAGAGTCAATGGACAAGGAACTATCAGATTTTTCCTTTTTCTTAGCTGGCCGTAAGGTGATGCGGCGAAGGGAAAAAGATATTTTGTGCAAAGAGTTGGATGGTCGGGTTGAAGTAGTGTCAATGTAACAGATATTCTTGTAAACCCAAGTGTATACAAATGACTTTCAAGACATGAAGTTTATTGATCTCATTTTCCAATTGTGCCCTGTGAAAAAGTGTGCTTGAAATACATTTCTTTACCACGTCAAATCTTTCTCTCTCTCTCTCTCTCTCTCTCTCTCTCTCTCTCTATATATATATATATATGTTAGACAAGACAAAGACAGATAGAAAAATCATCTTAATTCATTAGAAAGTACAAACTCGTCCGTGAACAATGGACTGAGATACAATTTCTGTAAGTATGGAATCAGAATGTCTTCAAGGTAAAAATCGAAGGAATGCCCCTCGAAAGAAGGTGGTGAGATAGTTGTTCCCGGCGGATTTAGTTCTCCCTTTTCAGGAGTATCATCAATTAGTAGTGTATTAGTTGCATCAAAGGGTACACCGATTTGGCTAAACGGTTTGTACAAAAGAGGTAATCCTGGTTTTTTAGGGTGGTAGTGGCCCTCAACGGTAACGCATTTTCTTTGATCATACAAAAAGGAAAAATCTGACGTGTGAGCTTGGCATACACTGCAAACTATTGCAACTAGTGGCGATAAGTTTTGCCTTTGCATTGAAGACCATATGGCAACTCTGAAGCGCGGAAGAAGAAACTCAATAAATTCCTTGGTTCCTGGACGAACCACGACTCGACAAGTTCCCATCCGAAACGTTTGCAAATCCTCAAAGGGTCCTCTGTCACCGAGAGGCACCCGCATCAGCAGCAATCCATTGACGTCCAAGATAATCAACCTCTGTAAAAGTTGACAAGTACATATAAGTAGTTAGAAGCTGAACATATTTTGCCATACTTGAATAGACATTACCGGAACAACCGTATCTACAGGTAGCAAGGGTCCATACTGGGTCTCTGTAGTGTTCATGTCGTTGTTGCTCTCCTCCGCTTTATCTTCATAGTCATCATTCAAATCTTCATCAGGAGTCTCCCCCATGGCCCTTTCTGCCTGATTCAAGGTTGATCGGCTTGCCTCATACATCCTTGCCTCATCCATATCATTTTGCTCATCCCTAGGCCTGCTTTCCTCATCCATATCCTTTTGCTCATCTATAGGCCTGCTTTCCTCATCTTGGGTTTCAGCCATAGGCTCTTTTGGCTCCTCCACTGGCTGACTTGGCTCTTTCATTGTCTCCTCCGGTTGAACCTTAGCAGCTTCCATATGCTCATTTGTCCTTTCCTCATCCTCGGCTCTTTCATCTTCTGCTGATATGACACCCTCGGCCCGATGCGATTCCACTGTATCGGATGTAGGGGTTTTTCGTGGTGGCACGTCATGTTTTGTAAGATCAATAGTGCGCTCATCCAAGCCGCTATCTTCAAGCTCTCCAGGGCTAGACATAGTAAGCAGGTGTTGTATTAAACTTACCCGGTATCTTTGCAAATAATCATATGTGTAGTTTTTTAAAGCACTCTGCAAAATTGAAAGACCACATGGTGAGAATTCTTTTATAGACTAAACCAAAACTAACTGAATGCATTGCCAAATGGGTACCTTAGTCATGAAAGGTTTTAATGCAAAGTAGC